>NC_091186.1:14852945-15051991 GCF_040958095.1 Procambarus clarkii
GGGGAGGGCAGCGTGGTAGTGGGGTGCACGGGGGGGAGGGCAGCGTGGTAGTGGGGTGCACGGTGGGGGGAGGGCAGCGTGGTTGTGGGGTGCACGGGGAAGGGCAGCGTGGTAGTGGGGTGCACGGGGGGGGGAGGGCAGCGTGGTAGTGGGGTGCATGGGGGGGGGAGGGCAGCGTGGTAGTGGGGTGCACGGGGGGGAGGGCAGCGTGGTAGTGGGGTGCACGGGGGGTGGGAGGGCAGCGTGGTAGTGGGGTGCACGGGGGGGGAGGGCAGCGTGGTAGTGGGGTGCACGGGGGGGAGGGCAGCGTGGTAGTGGGGTGCACGGGGGGAGGGCAGCGTGGTTGTGGGGTGCACGGGGGAGGGCAGCGTGGTAGTGGGGTGCACGGGGGGGGGGGAGGTCAGCGTGGCAGTGGGGTGCACGGGGGGGAGGGCAGCGTGGTAGTGGGGTGCACGGGGGGGGGGCAGCGTGGTAGTGGGGTGCACGGGGGAGGGCAGCGTGGTAGTGGGGTGCACGGGGGGGAGGGCAGCGTGGTAGTGGGGTGCACGGGGGGGAGGGCAGCGTGGTAGTGGGGTGCACGGGGGGGCAGCGTGGTAGTGGGGTGCACGGGGGGGGAGGAGGGCAGCGTGGTAGTGGGGTGCCCGGGGGGGGGGAGGGCAGCGTGGTAGTGGAGTGCACGGAACAAAAACAGGAGCCTCTACAGTAGCAGCAGCTGGAACAACAGTTGACCAAATAAGTTGCATAAACAACATCACTTAACAGCAGCAATGTTCCAACGACAGGAAAACGGGGGTCAGTGTTTCAACCTTGTTCAACATTTCTTGCAGTCAACAGTATATATTGGTAAGAGGAACATCCGCCGCCATGCAACAGTGTAAGCATTCAACAGTAATGCCACTGTTCATCAGGAGAATCATTATCGAGATGCATCAGCATCGTACAGTATCGACGGCATTCATGCCGCCAAAAAAAAAAACCAGCATCAGCATTCGGTAGTACAACATATGAGGCAGCTGTAGCATCATGACGCAGCATTGTCATCATGCCAGCAGCAGGGGAAAGAGAGCAGGAGCAGAGAAGAGAGGAGTCTGCAGGCAGCCTCCACTCACCTCTCGTCCCGACAAGAATGCACGAAATCGCGGATTTCGTGCGAGGCCTCGTGTCCACGATCCCCCCCCCCCCCCTCCTTCCCCTGCCATACCGTACGCCACGCACGGCTACCAACCCACCCAATTATACCTCTACGACAATAATTTCACCCCCTTATCTCGCCCAATCATCTCCTACCACATCATGCAGCGGGGAGGGAGAGAAAGGCCAATCACGACCCTGTACGCCGTCGAAGGGAGATCTCATTGGCCATTAGCCGAGTCCGGGAAGGAGGAGGAGTGGACAGCCATCAGTATTGAAAATTATATAACTCGCGCCGGGTAATTTGCGGTTGGGTTTGACCCCTGTGACCGCAAGACGTGCGTGACCGCTCCGGAGGAAGGGAAAAAAAAGAACTCTGGCGGTCCGGCAAGATGAGGCCAGATAGGGAAATACCCGGACCGCAGTAACCACCTCGTCTGTAACGGGTGGTGCTCTTGGGGTCATTTTTCATCCGCGTGATTATTACGGCGTTTAATGGCCGGGGGTTTTCGGTGTCCTGCGGCCGGTTGCCTGAATGTTTCGTCCGGTAGCGGGAGCGACGGAGGGCGTCGAGCAATCCGCTGGAGACTGATCGGTCAATTAGTGAAAAATAAGGAAGAAAATTAGCTTTGAAGGTCATTCATCTGCGATGGTCAGGGAGTAGGAGGGAATGTATCATCGTGGAGGCAGCCGCTGAGCTAGCGTAGGGAGGGAGGGAGGGAGGGAAGGAGGGAGGGAAGGAAGGCAGGCAGGGAGGGAAGGAAGGCAGGCAGGGAGGGAAGGCAGGGACAGAGGCAGGGAACAGGCCGACAGGTTTCACACTATTCCCTACAAGTACGCTTGCTCTGTCTCTATCCTCGACATATTCTATTACTCCTGCCTCCACCTTCCTCTCTCTCTCTCTCCACCTCTAGCTTTCTCTCTCTATCGCTATCATCTTCATCTCTCTCACTCCCTTCCTCCTGCTTCCACCTCTTTGCCTCTCTCCTTTTTTCCCCCTTCTGTAGTTGTTGTTTTAGATTCAGCAACTCTGAACCTAAAAGTTGCAAGTAGCACGGGCTAGGGTGAGCCCGTAGTGGACTTACCTGGCACAGGAGCGGGGCTGTGACTGGTGTACCATCCTTTTCTTCCCGTCTCTTAAATTGTCTCCCAATGCTGCCAACCTTTCCCCACTGTTCACTCCTGCCCACCTACCCCCCCCCCCCTGTTATTACCTCCTGACCCCCCCCCCCCTGTTATTACCTCCTGACCCCCCCCCCCTGTTATTACCTCCTGACCCCCCCCCCCACCTCCCTCACCCACCTCAGCGTCGTCTTGACTATCGTCAGTTGACAAGATTGTTCACTTCCAATTTCTTCCATTTTGAAATCAATTAGCTGATTCAAGTTCCACCATTGGTCTAAATTGGATCAACTATCCGCCTATTTGATGATTATTTTGACTGAATAAGTTGTATTAGGAGGTTCAGCCCATTAATTAGCAGAATTGGGTTCTGTTTGACTATAGAGTAATAGGCTATAAAATGGTATCAATAATAAAATGCACAGAGTAACAATCCATTATATATAGACCAGGTACAGTGATAAGCTCTGTGTCTTGGGGAACAGTCCTTGCGCCCGGCTTTTTTCATTATCATATCGGATCTATCTTGAGGTTATCTTGAGATGATTTCGGGGCTTAACGCCTCCCCACGGCCCGGTCCTCGACCAGGCCTTTTTGTTACACATGCCCCAGGAAGCAGCCCATAGCAGCCGAATAACTTCCAGGTATTTATTTATTGCTAGGTGAACTGGCGCATCCGGGTGAAAGAAACTCTGCCCATTTGTTTCCACCTCCACCGGGAGATACAAAAATACAAGCTTCGTGTCATCATTTTCCCACACGATACAAAAAACCGCCTGAGAATTACTTCTGTAGAATAGATTAACGAATTACATACAGGCTGATATCAATAAAGTCTTCGATTGGGCAACATAAAATAACATGCTGCTTAACAGTGATCAATTCCCATGTACTTAACTATGGTAAAAATGAAGAACTTAAACACAATACAGGATACAAGACACAATGAGAGGTACTCCTAGAAGGGAGAATGAACATGTTATCTGGGAGTAATGATGCTTGAAGACCTGAGCATTAGTGAGCATAACCAAGCGCAGATAGCCTCAGCCAGGAAAATGATAGGAGGGATTATGAAAACCCTCAAAATCTAGCGATTGAATCACAATACTCGTACTGTTTAAATCACTTGTGATGTCCAGCCTTGAGTACTGTCAGGAACTATAGTTAAGTTACGTGATGCTAAACAAAAAATATATCCCCCCCCCCCCACTCATAGGATGACTCGGCAGACGATGAGTCACAGTAACGTTTCGGAAAAAATGATGAACTAACCACAACTCAGACGATGGACAAGTGAGTACGATGTTTCGGTCCGTCGTGGATCAGTATCAAGCATAATGGTCCAAAACGGATCGAAACGTCGTCATCGCTTCTCCATCTTCCTTACTTGTGGTTTGGTCATCATGGCTAGGCATAAGAGGCCTAGCCATGATGACCAATGTTCTTGATCAATGGCCATTGATCAATGTTCTGCACTGGCAAGTTTTGGGTACATTGTGCGGATATCCCCACGAACACGAGAGTTAATAAAGTGATTGCAGAGCTCCACGAACCTCATACTGGCAGGTCTGAAGGGTCTAATGGCTAGATATTCAACAATGTCCAGGTTTTACCTAGTGCGTAATCATGCCGCAGTTCCTGCTCACACAGTTTGTACACACCTGGAGTGCTCAGGATTGGGAGATCCGTCACCTGTAGCCACCTGCCACAGGTAACGGTAACCCAACCTGATCCTGGCAACCACTGTGTCGCACAGTCTGGTAAAAGCAAATTTAAATAATTGATCTACAGATGGGGACAACTTTGGTGCTGAAAGTGACTAGGATGAATCTCTGGTATTGAGAGGTCACGGATGACACTGATTTGGTGGGTTCATTTTGTGGTAATGTTTCATAGTTGTATCTCGTGTGGTTTGCCAAATTGATTTCCGGCAGGGTATACCCCCACTGGTTGATCATTAGGGGATGATACAGGGGGTCGAACCTGGTACAACAGTTTTTTTTTTTCAAAATCCGAGGGAGTAAAATCTGCTTGTGGAAGAAGGTGAGAAATCTGCGTTAGGTGAAAAGACTTTTTTTGTTTAATCCTAGTTTCCTCAAACCAAGGGTTGTTTATATTTGTTGATTTCCGGAAATATAAGAAAACAAGTCCACGGGAAGAGCATATAGGAACGTTATGAAAGTTTTGAGAAGTAATAAACGCAAGAGTGGGAGATTTTAGTCATTTTCGGGTGTGGTGTTTGGGCGAAAGTCTTATATGAACTTCTCTTGAAGATCTCGCGTGAACGGTGAGGTAGTTACTGCAGTCAAATGCACAAGGGCCGTGACGAAGATTCGAACCTGCGTCCGAGAGCATCCCAGATGCTGCCTTAATCGACTGAGCTCTCGGACGCAGGTTCGAATCCTCGTCACGGCCCTTGTGGATTTGTTCATTTGATGCGGCACGCAATTGTGATTTCTGTGTGTAGTGTAGTGTTACTGCAGTCATTCTACGTCGGTAGAATGACAGGAGCTGCAGTCTTCCAGGTGTGGGAGAGTCGTCCTCAGCCTCGCCCTCCTACCTACCCCACCGCCTCCTCTACTCTCACTCCCCCCACCCCACCGCCTCCTCCCCCCCCCCCCCTCCACCACCACCAGCACAGCGGCACTGTTCAAATTCACCGCCAATGTAGTATCGGGAAACACCATAAAAATGTAAATGACGGCGCCAATAATGTTGATCAAACAGAGACCCGCCCGAGGCGCCCAACACCCGGGCTCTCCAACTATGTCCTCGCTATATCTTAAACCTTAACCCTTAAGGGAAAAAAAACCTTGAGATTACTTAATGTATAACCCCTCACCCCTTAATGTATAACCCCCAACCCCTCCCCTCACTATGGTTCTAGCTGCATTTCTCAAATCATCTCCGTATGATTGATTCATGACCAAAGTATTAATGCAGTAAATGCAATTCGATCATTTTCCCCCCACTTTCAAAGAGTTCCCTGGAGCCGGAGGTGGCAGAATCGTCGTCAATTGGATCAGTCTCCCGCCGCCGACAGGCAAAACTCGGAGATTCAGAAATGTAAATGGCTTCTGATCCCCTATACGCTGTAATGGAAATAGAATTGGATCCTCCACCGGGTGAATATTCCAATGTAAAGTCCCTTATTACTCCGATATTTTCCTCTTCAAAAATCGTGGCTGCTCTGCGACACATGGGAGGGGTGGGGGGGAACCCTTGTGAAATTTTTCTATTCAGGTTCCTTGAGGATGAAGACGCTAATATAGTCGATTATAAATATATTACGGCGTGACGGGAGTAGCCAGACAGCGAGGGAATTTATGGTGAATATTATTGCCGTTTCGTGCGGTCAATATATTTACCCGCGAGGTGGAGCAGGCGGCGACGGCAGCAGCAGCAGCAGCAGCAGCAGGAGGGAGTCATTATGGTGGCCAGGGTACAGTAGTTACAGTTGGAGTTACAGCTGTGTAGTATAGTATCGAGGGTTGTGGATGGAGGGGGGGGGGAGGCTTCCACAACTTATTTCTGTGCATTCCACTTGTTGGCCACTATAGTGCAGAGTATCAACTTACATTTCCTTCAGCATGGTGTATGCTGTCATCAGATCGCCTTTGTTTCTTCTCTAGGGTTGTGAGTGTCCATAACCCGCCCTCGTAGTTTAGTCCTCATCATTCAGGCAGTTGTTGACAACCTCTTCAAGTTTTCATGTATAGCTTTTGTGCTTCACGAAATGAGGGGGTTACGTGTTGGTGCTGCATATTCTAGTATTGGCCTCATATAGGCTACATAGATGGTCTTGAGAGAATACTTATTAGGGTTTTAAATGCCGTTCGGATACTTTCCAGATATCGTGGAAGTATCAGTACTGGCTACGCTAACTTATATGACTGGGTTACAGTTTGTCAAGAGCTAGATTTGCGATGCTAGGATGCTAGATTTTCGAGATTGATCTCATCCCAGTCTCTGAGGAAAGCTAGTGATACAAGGGCTATCAGTAGGCTATACTGATAGCCTATATATCCTATAGCCTATATATACTATAACACCACCATCAGTAGGGATATACAGACCAAGTTTTGGATGGACTATGATCATAGCCTCAAGAACACGACCGTGATGTTCCTCTTCTTTCTCCATAACCCGTCTGTATTTTCTCATAAATAACTCACTGTTAATAAGTTTTCGGTCGTCAATTCACTGCTTATCTTGTATTTGTTTCCCATGGTCAGGGTGAGTAAATTTGATTAAGCTTAGCGAGGTCCCACGAGGCCTATATCTAAGCCAGCTATTGACCATTCGTAGGGTGAAACCAGCTGTTTAATTCCCTATATTTTACTGCAAGGTGAATAGACGCCTCAGGTGAAAGGAAACGTGGTTAGCCTTCTCCATCTTGCTGCTGGAATTGAACCCGGACCATTCGGCTGTGACCCGACGACAATAACTTCTAGACTACTCGTAAAATTTACCGAAACGAAACTTAGGTAACAAGTGATACCATATATTTTCTACGCGAAACGCTGTGCGTACTAGTATATTCTACCTAGTACTACTATATTCTACCCACTTCAATGGCATCGTATGGGCCAATAGGCAATATTTAAAATTAAATAAATAAATATGATGATCGATAATGCACAGTTGCACGCTCCTGCACCAGCCTAAATTACATGCATCGTCTGCGTCGTCGTGTTGAAAACCTCACTCGGGACGTACAGGAGAAAATTAATTACGCCATATTGAATATAATTTGTCTTCTCTTCTCATAATAAACGCGGGCTTGGGGGGGGGGGGACACGACAGCTGCTAATCTCAAATACACGTTTAAAGGGACATCAAAATTCCACGTTTTCACACTTTTTTTACTGCTATTTTCTCCGTATCAAGTTGCAGTAATTACAAGGATGCCAGAAATCGACATTTCTTTTTTTTGGTTTAAATGAATCGGAAAGTCGATGGAGACGTGTGGGCGACAAGGAGAGCCCCCGGGGTGCCATTGTGTGAAGACGGGTGTCAGTGGATCAGATGTCCTCCTGCAGCCCACCCCAGCATTGTCCCGAACCAACCACCATTGTCTACGCCCATTAACTCTTCCCATGATTAGCTGTAATTAGCCAATATGGCAGTTCTTCTCCGTTAGCTCACTGCTGCCCCAAAATCAGCAACAGCTATGCGGCAAGAATAATATGACCAATAATCTAACCCATTAAGGGCGACACTACTATGGTGATGTAGCAGGCTTGCGGGGCGTCCGTGGGTCGAGGTGATGAGCCAGGGATGGCGCCAGGTCTGACACGCAAGTGACAGGCGGGCGTGTTGGGTCCGGCTCCTCTCACACGCCATCTGGACGGCTGCACCCTCCCACACACACACACAGGCCCGTCCCTTCTCTATATGCCACCTTACTCAGCTTCGTTATTAAAACGTCAGCAGTGTGATAAGCTGAACCTAGTGAGCTATGAGATTAAACTCCATAATCCACGTGTTCTCACATTATGGATTTCCAAATGACATTAGAACTAGCTTTTAAGGGTTGATAGATGTTAATCTTCTTGTTTGAGGAGCTGTTCACTTGAGACAGTTAAGCAAGTCCCAGCTGTGTCTGGGTACAAGTGACAGGATGAACAACCCAACGGGTTTTCTTCCTATTGGTCATTATTATCAAGGGTTCTCAAATAGAACCATATTACGTGGGGGAGAGTATCGAAATAAAGCATGCTCATCTTTTTAACCTTTTCGAGGTTAAGAGTAAAATATTATTGTGAGGTCTAATATCAGAAACGCAATGAAATAGTGTATTTTGTCTGCCAAAATAGTAAATATAACCCGTACCTTCTCACCCAAGAAGCATATTAAAGATCAACTAAGCAAAGGTACCCTCCAAAGCAAAGGGGTACTTTGAATTTTGAATCTAAATTTGAATCTGTCCTAGCACAGTTCCCCGTGAAACACCATTTTCTATTTCTCTCCAGCTTTCAAATTCAAAAATTCAAAATTCAAATGTTTATTCAGGTAAAGTACATACATACAAGAGGTGATACAAAAATTGATAAATTTATAGATAGAGCTGGTACATACAATGCCTAAAGCCACTATTACGCAAAGTGTTTCGGGCAGGAAAAACATTAAAGACTAAAACTTAATACTTGACGTATCAAGTATCTTGTAAACATGACGATAGCTTGACGTATCCTCTCCGACTGAGTCCCTTTGGTTTTGTCCATCAAGCACGCCCATACCCAGTCTAGTGCCTTTCCTGTCATACCCGCTTGTCTTTCTATGTATAAATTTCTTGTGAAGGAACTGTATCAAAAACGTTTTGGCAGTCTACAGTAGGAAGATGCAGTCTACCCATCCTTCCTAGTCATATTTTGGTGATCCTGTCACAGAATTCAATCCAGAATGTTAAGCATGAAATTTACTTTCCCAAAATGTTCTACAGTCCTTTTCCCTGATTTTTTTCTAGAATTTTGTGTGAAATGCATGTTAATGACACTGGTTTATAATTTAGTGGTACATGTCTCTCACTGGTTTATAATTTAGTGGTACATGTCTCTCACTGGTTTATAATTTAGTGGTACATGTCTCTCACTGGTTTATAATTTAGTGGTACATGTCTCTCACTGGTTTATAATTTAGTGGTACATGTCTCTCACTGGTTTATAATTTAGTGGTACATGTCTCTCACTGGTTTATAATTTAGTGGTACATGTCTCTCCCCTTTCTTGAATATTGGAACTATATTTCCATTTTTCTAGACTTTCGGTAACTCTTCCGTCTCTAGTGTAATGTTGAACACTATAGTTAACGGTAAGACTATAGAGCCTTGCAGCTTCCTTCAGTAACTAGGGGTGATATCTGACCTGGCTCTATTGATTTTGTTATGTCCAGTTCCTCCAGGTATCTTTTTACCTCTTCTATATTAACATCAGTTTTGTTTATTGTTCAAGTTTGTTGTTTTCTCTATTCTGGTCGACTGCTGCCATCCCTATTTGGACACCAGCCTGGTTCTTGTTTGAAGATCTTTTAGAACCTCTTCGCACACTTCTTTGAAATTCTTTAAGAGTGTCTCTGTCTAATAGTCTAATCACAGTCTAACCCATAGTCTAATCACATGGTCTTGTATTTTTGTTGTCCTCTGTATATGGCTATGCAACTGCTTAAGTTGGCTCTTTGTTTTCACCACAATGTCATTCTCAAACTGCTGCTCTGCTGCCCTCCTAATTCTTGTGTACTTATTCCTGCTCCTATTTAGTGCCTCCCTATTTGCCTCTCTACCCATGTCCCCCTATACTCTTTTCATGCATTTTTGTCTTCTTTTCCTACTTACACTGTTGATACATGGTTTTGCTGTCGTTTGTCCACATTCCACCCGAGAGGTGTGAACTGCTCCATTATGTCATTTGTTGACTTTCCGTCCATTTCAGTCTCCCATTGAACCTGCAGATATTCCATAACCCTCCACAATACCCTCTTCTGTATTCTCTCTCAACTCCTTGTCCTGTTTCGAACTCTTTCAGGTCTACAATACTGTGTAATCCAACACAATAATGCAGTTGTCATTGGCTCCAATTGGTACCTCATATTTTTACTTCTCTACATCTTCATTTTCGGTAACTCCAGGTCTAAGGTAGCTGGTAGATCAGCTCTTTCTCTAGTCAGTTCCTTGATCTGCCAGAGGAAGCATTTGTTGTGTCCACAGATTTTGCTTTCAAGTCTCATCTCCCCGGGAGGCTCCTTTGTTGACCAGTCTATTTCCCTGTGGTTCAAGTCACCAAGTATTAGAATCTTTGCTCTGGTTCTCCTTGCCACTGTGGCTGCCTTTTCTATTATCTTCAGGTACGTTACGTTGCATTGATCATAATCCTCTTGTAGTTGGTGGTAGGTGTTATTTACAGCTCACCATTATCTTCATGTCGTCATAACTAGTATGAAAATCTGCTGGTTGGTTACCATATGAATCTCTCTATCCTCAAAGTTCCATTGTTGTTGTACCAATAGGGCTACTCTTCTGCCCTCTTTCCCCACATTTGATCCTGTTTCATACTATGTGGTATGAAATATGTATGTATGTGTATGTATACACAAAGTATGTGGTATACTCTCAGGATTATTACATCCTCTATTACGTTCATCAGTTTTGTCTCCAATACTGCGATGACACGAGGATGCAGTTCTGAAACCTATTCTTGCATCTCTCCCCCTTTATTTGTAATGCCATTTGCGTACTAAATCTTTATACTGTACTATTAATTTCTACTGGATTTCTTCGTGGGTGGTGAATGGGTCAGATTCTCCCTTTTGGCTAGTACCATTCTGGAGGCTAGCATTTGTGAGCGTTGGTCATTCCATTGTACACACTCATTCCTTTGGTCTCTTTCCTCACGCCAAGCCCTACCCACATTTAACTCCAATTGCTGTCCTCTTCTATTTCGCTTCACTTTTCCTCTATAGTCTCTTGGCTTCCTCTTCCCCTTGCACATGTCCTGGTATATATGAACACCTGGGGGGGGGGGGTGTTCGTATAGGTGGTGGTCAGCTGCTATAGGTATAGTATAACCTAACTATACGGTATATCAATTCCGAGTTGTTTATTGCATTATTTGTTTAATTTATGAATCCTGCATTTCTGCTTTGCTTCACTTCCTTTCTGGAGGCTTGATTCTTCAGTGAGGGTGACCGTGAATTCCCTTCTCTCTGTGCTTGTGAGGAGGGCTAGGTTTTGGCCTTAAGTTTCCAGTAGACTTTTGAGGACTTTCAAGGACATGTAGGCGTACTCGCCTAGTTGTGCTTGCAGGGGTTGAGCTCCAGCTTTTTGGTCCCGCCTCTCAACTCTCAGTCAACTAGTGTACAGATTCCTGAGCCTATTGGGCTCTATCATATCTACATTTGAAACTGTGTATGGAGTCAGCCTCCACCACATCACTGCCTAATGCATTCCATCTGTTAACTACTCTGACACTGAAAAAGTTCTCTCTAACGTCTCTTAGTCTCATTTGGGTTATCTTGAGATGATTTGGGGGCTTTAGTGTCCCCGCGGCCCGGTCCTCGACCAGGCCTCCACCCCCAGGAAGCAGCCCGTGACAGCTGACTAACACCCAGGTACCTATTTTACTGCTAGGTAACAAGTTTACTCAGTTTACTCAGTGGGTACTCAGTTTCCACTTGTGTCCCCTTGTTAGCGTATCACCCGTGTTAAACAGTTTATCCTTATCTACCCTGACCAAATTCCTTAGAGAATTTTGTAGGTAGTGATCATGTCTCCCCTTACTCCTCTGTCTTCCAGTGTCGTGAGGTGCATTTCACGCAGCCTTTCCTTGTAAATCATGCCTCTTAGTTCTGGGGGACCTTTTTCTCCACACTGCACCCTAGTGGCATACCTCTGAACTTTTTCCAGCTTTGTCTTGTGCTTGACAAAGTACGGGCTCCATGCTGGGGCTGCATACTCCAGGATTGGCCTTACATATGTGGTATATAAGGTTTTGAAGAATTCCTTATACAGGTTCCTGAAGGCAATTCTGATGTTAGTCAGCCTTGCATATGCCGTAGATGTTATTCTTCTTATGTGGGCTTCAGGAGACAGGTTTGGTGTGATATCAACTCCTAGATCTTTCTCTCTGTCCGTTTCATGAAGGACTTCATCTCCCATTCGGTATCCTGTGTCTGGCCTTCTGTTTCCACCGCCTAGTTTCATTACCTTACATTTACTCGGGTTGAACTTCAGTAGCTATTTGTTGGACTATTCATTCAGTTTGTCTAGGTCATCTTGGAGCCTCATACTGTATTCCTCTGTCTTAATCCTCCTCATAATCTTTGCATCATCGGCAAACAATGAGAGGAAAGATTATATACCCTCTGGGAGATCATTTACATATATCAGAAACAGTATAGGTTCAGCTATATTTTGGACCCAAATTCTGGCTCTCTACACCTATTCGCCGTTTGAAATTCCGACTTTTTATTCCAAAAGTCTGCCAATTACTGAAAGCGGCGGTGGGTCACATTTTGCCTAAACCCCCCTGCAGTTTTCAAAATATCCCAAACATCCCAAATTCGATACCTGAGCCATATTTTCGACCCAATTTCTGGATCTCTGCACTTATTCGCAGTTTGAAATTCCGACTTTTTATACCTAAAGTATGCCAATCACTGAAAGCGGCGGTGGGTCACATTTTGCCCAAACCCCCCCTGCAGTTTTCAAAATATTCCAAACATCCGAAATTCGATACCTGAGCCATATTTTCGACCAAATTCTGGCTCTCTGCACCTATTCGCAGTTTGAAATTTCGAATTTCTATACCAAAAATGTCAATTACTGAAAGTGTCGGTGGGTCACATTTTGCCCAAACCCCCCTGCAGTTTTCAAAATATCTCAGACATCCCTAATTCGATACCTGAGCTATATTTTGGACGCAAATTCTGGCTCTCTGCACCTATTCGCAGTTTGAAATTCCGACTTTTTATACCAAAAATCTGCCAATTACTGAAAGCGGGGGTGGGTCACATTTTGCCCAAACCCCCCTGCAGTTTTCAAAATATCCCAAACATCCCAAATTCGATACCTGATCCATATTTTCGACCCAAATTCTGGCTCTCTGCACCTATTCGCAATTTAAATCTCCGAATTTTTATACCAAAAATCTGCCAATTACTGAAAGCGGCGGTGGGTCACATTTTGCGCAAACCCCCCCTGCAGTTTTCAAAATATCCCTGACATCCCAAATTCGATACCTGAGCTTTATTTTGGACCCAAATTCTGGCTCTCTGCACCTATTCGCAGTTTGAAATTCCGAATTTTTATATAAAAAATCTGCCAATTACTGAAAGCGGCGGTGGGTCACATTTTACCCGAACCCCCCTGCAGTTTTCAAAATATCCCAAACATCCCAAATTCGATACCTGATCCATATTTTCGACCCAAATTCTGGCTCTCTGCACCTATTCGCAATTTGAAATTCCGAATTTTTATACCAAAAATCTGCCAATTACTGAAAGCGGCGGTGGGTCACATTTTGCGCAAACCCCCCCTGCAGTTTTCAAAATATCCCTGACATCCCAAATTCGATACCTGAGCTTTATTTTGGACCCAAATTCTGGCTCTCTGCACCTATTCGCAGTTTGAAATTCCGAATTTTTATATAAAAAATCTGCCAATTACTGAAAGCGGCGGTGGGTCACATTTTACCCGAACCCCCCTGCAGTTTTCAAAATATCCCAAACATCCCAAATTCGATACCTGATCCATATTTTCGACCCAAATTCTGGCTCTCTGCACCTATTCGCAATTTGAAATTCCGACTTTTTATACCAAAAGTATGCCAATTACTGAAAGCGGCGGTGGGGCACATTTTGCCCAAACCCCCCCTGCAGTTTTTAAAATATACCAAACATCCCAAATTCGATACCTGAGCCATATTTTACACCCAAATTCTGGCTCTCTGCACCTATTCGCCGTTTGAAATTCCGACTTTTTATACCAAAAATCTGCCAATTACTGAAAGCGGCGGTGGGTCACATTTTACCCAAACCCCCCTGCAGTTTTCAAAATATCCCAAACATCCCAAATTTGATACCTGATCCATATTTTCGACCCATATTCTGGCTCTCTGCACCTATTCGCAATTTGAGTCTCCGAATTTTTATACCAAAAATATGCCAATTACTGAAAGCGGCAGTGGGTCACATTTTGCCCAAACCCCCTTGCAGTTTTCAAAATATCCCAAACATCCTAAATTCGATACCTGAGCCATATTTTCGACCCAAATTCTGGCTCTCTGCACCTATTCGCAGTTTGAAATTCCGACTTTTTATACCAAAAATCTGCCAATTACTGAAAGCGGCGGTGGGTCACATTTTGCCCAAACCCCCCTGCAGTTTTCAGAATTATCCAAACATCCCAAATTCCATACCTGAGCCATATTTTGGACCCAAATTTTGGCTCTCTGCACCTATTCGCTGTTTGAAATTCCGACTTTTTATACCAAAAATATGCCAATTACTGAAAGCGGCGGTGGGTCACATTTTGCCCAAACCCCCCTGTAGTTTTCAAAAATATCCCAAACATCCCAAATTCGATACCTGAGCCACATTTTCGACCCAAATTCTGGCTCTCTGCACCTATTCGCCGTTTGAAACTTCGAATTTCTATACCAAAAATATGTCAATTACTGAAAGCGGCGGTGGGTCACATTTTGCCCAAACCCCCTTGCGGTTTTCAAAATATCCCAAACATCCCAAATTCGATACCTGAGCTATATTTTGGACCCAAAATCTGGCTCTCTACACCTATTCGCTGTTTGAAATTCCGACTTTTTATTCCAAAAGTCTGCCAATTACTGAAAGCGGCGGTGGGTCACATTTTGCCCAAACCCCCCTGCAGTTTTCAAAATATCCCAAACATCCAAAATTCGATACCTGATCCATATTTTCGACCCAAATTCTGGTTCTCTGCACCTATTCGCAGTTTGAAATTCCGACTTTTTATACCAAAAATATGCCAATTACTGAAAGCAGCGGTGGGTCACATTTTGCCCAAACCCCACTGCAGTTTTCAAAATATTCCAAACATCTCAAATTCGATACCTGAGCCATATTTTCGACCCAAATTCTAGCTCTCTGCACCTATTCGCAGTTTGAAATTCCGACTTTTTATACCAAAAATATACCAATTACTGAAAGCGGCGGTGGGTCACATTTTGCCCAAACCCCCCTGCAGTTTTCAAAATATCCCAAACATCCCAAATTCGATACCTGATCCATATTTTCGACCCAAATTCTGGCTCTCTGCACCTATTCGCAATTTGAATCTCCGAATTTTTATACCAAAAATATGCCAATTACTGAACGCGGCGGTGGGTCACATTTTGCCCAAACCCCCTTGCAATTTTCAAAATATCCCAAACATCCTAAATTCGATACCTGAGCCATATTTTCGACCCAAATTCTGGCTCTCTGCACCTATTCGCAGTGTGAAATTCCGACTTTTATACCAAAAATATGCCAATTACTGAAAGCGGCGGTGGGTCACATTTTGCCCAAACCCCCTTGCAGTTTTCAAAATATCCCAAACATCCTAAATTCGATACCTGAGCCATATTTTCGACCCAAATTCTGGCTCTCTGCACCTATTCGCAGTGTGAAATTCCGACTTTTATACCAAAAAAATGCAATTACTGAAAGCGGCGGTTGGGCACATTTTGCCCAAACCACCCCTGCAGTTTTTAAAATATCCCAAACATCCCAAATTCGATACCTGAACCATATTTTCGACCCAAATTCTGGCTCTCAGCACCTATTCGCAGTTTGAAATTTCGAATTTCTATACCAAAAATCTGCCAATTACTGAAAGCGGCGGTGGGTCACATTTTACCCGAACCCCCCTGCAGTTTTCAAAATATCCCAAACATCCCAAATTCGATACCTGATCCATATTTTCGACCCAAATTCTGGCTCTCTGCACCTATTCGCAATTTGAAATTCCGAATTTTTATACCAAAAATCTGCCAATTACTGAAAGCGGCGGTGGGTCACATTTTGCGCAAACCCCCCTGCAGTTTTCAAAATATCCCTGACATCCCAAATTCGATACCTGAGCTTTATTTTGGACCCAAATTCTGGCTCTCTGCACCTATTCGCAGTTTGAAATTCCGAATTTTTATATAAAAAATCTGCCAATTACTGAAAGCGGCGGTGGGTCACATTTTACCCGAACCCCCCTGCAGTTTTCAAAATATCCCAAACATCCCAAATTCGATACCTGATCCATATTTTCGACCCAAATTCTGGCTCTCTGCACCTATTCGCAATTTGAAATTCCGACTTTTTATACCAAAAGTATGCCAATTACTGAAAGCGGCGGTGGGGCACATTTTGCCCAAACCCCCCCTGCAGTTTTTAAAATATACCAAACATCCCAAATTCGATACCTGAGCCATATTTTACACCCAAATTCTGGCTCTCTGCACCTATTCGCCGTTTGAAATTCCGACTTTTTATACCAAAAATCTGCCAATTACTGAAAGCGGCGGTGGGTCACATTTTACCCAAACCCCCCTGCAGTTTTCAAAATATCCCAAACATCCCAAATTTGATACCTGATCCATATTTTCGACCCATATTCTGGCTCTCTGCACCTATTCGCAATTTGAGTCTCCGAATTTTTATACCAAAAATATGCCAATTACTGAAAGCGGCAGTGGGTCACATTTTGCCCAAACCCCCTTGCAGTTTTCAAAATATCCCAAACATCCTAAATTCGATACCTGAGCCATATTTTCGACCCAAATTCTGGCTCTCTGCACCTATTCGCAGTTTGAAATTCCGACTTTTTATACCAAAAATCTGCCAATTACTGAAAGCGGCGGTGGGTCACATTTTGCCCAAACCCCCCTGCAGTTTTCAGAATTATCCAAACATCCCAAATTCCATACCTGAGCCATATTTTGGACCCAAATTTTGGCTCTCTGCACCTATTCGCTGTTTGAAATTCCGACTTTTTATACCAAAAATATGCCAATTACTGAAAGCGGCGGTGGGTCACATTTTGCCCAAACCCCCCTGTAGTTTTCAAAAATATCCCAAACATCCCAAATTCGATACCTGAGCCACATTTTCGACCCAAATTCTGGCTCTCTGCACCTATTCGCCGTTTGAAACTTCGAATTTCTATACCAAAAATATGTCAATTACTGAAAGCGGCGGTGGGTCACATTTTGCCCAAACCCCCTTGCGGTTTTCAAAATATCCCAAACATCCCAAATTCGATACCTGAGCTATATTTTGGACCCAAAATCTGGCTCTCTACACCTATTCGCTGTTTGAAATTCCGACTTTTTATTCCAAAAGTCTGCCAATTACTGAAAGCGGCGGTGGGTCACATTTTGCCCAAACCCCCCTGCAGTTTTCAAAATATCCCAAACATCCAAAATTCGATACCTGATCCATATTTTCGACCCAAATTCTGGTTCTCTGCACCTATTCGCAGTTTGAAATTCCGACTTTTTATACCAAAAATATGCCAATTACTGAAAGCAGCGGTGGGTCACATTTTGCCCAAACCCCCCTGCAGTTTTCAAAATATTCCAAACATCTCAAATTCGATACCTGAGCCATATTTTCGACCCAAATTCTAGCTCTCTGCACCTATTCGCAGTTTGAAATTCCGACTTTTTATACCAAAAATATACCAATTACTGAAAGCGGCGGTGGGTCACATTTTGCCCAAACCCCCCTGCAGTTTTCAAAATATCCCAAACATCCCAAATTCGATACCTGATCCATATTTTCGACCCAAATTCTGGCTCTCTGCACCTATTCGCAATTTGAATCTCCGAATTTTTATACCAAAAATATGCCAATTACTGAAAGCGGCGGTGGGTCACATTTTGCCCAAACCCCCTTGCAATTTTCAAAATATCCCAAACATCCTAAATTCGATACCTGAGCCATATTTTCGACCCAAATTCTGGCTCTCTGCACCTATTCGCAGTGTGAAATTCCGACTTTTATACCAAAAAAATGCAATTACTGAAAGCGGCGGTTGGGCACATTTTGCCCAAACCACCCCTGCAGTTTTTAAAATATCCCAAACATCCCAAATTCGATACCTGAACCATATTTTCGACCCAAATTCTGGCTCTCTGCACCTATTCGCAGTTTGAAATTTCGAATTTCTATACCAAAAATATGCCAATTACTGAAAGCGGTGGTGGGTCACATTTTGCCCAAACCCAACTGCAGTTTTCAAAATATACCAAACATCCAAAATTCGATACCTGAGCCATATTTTACACCCAAATTCTGGCTCTCTGCACCTATTCGCCGTTTGAAATTCCGACTTTTTATACCAAAAATATGCCAATTACTGAAAGCGGCGGTGGATCACATTTTGCCCAAACCCCCCTGCAGTTTTCAAAATATCCAAAACATCCCAAATTCGATACCTGAGCCATATTTTCGACCCAAATTCTGGCTCTCTGCACCTATTCGCAGTTTGAAATTCCGACTTTTTATACCAAAAATATGCCAATTACTGAAAGCGGCGGTGGGTCACATTTTGCCCAAACCCCCCTGCAGTTTTCAAAATATTCAAGACATCCTTAATTCGATACCTGAGTCATTTTTTGGATCCTAATTCTGGCTCTCTGCACCTATTCGCAGTTTGAAATTACGAATTTTTATACCAAAAATATGCCAATTACTGAAAGCGGCGGTGGGTCACATTTTGCCCAAACCCCCCAGCAGTTTTCAAAATATCCCAAACATCCCAAATTCGATACCTGAGCCATATTTTCGACCCAAATTCTGGCTCTCTGCACCTATTCGCAGTTTGAAATTCCGACTTTTTATACCAAAAATATGCCAATTATTGAAAGCGGCGGTGGGTCACATTTTGCCCAAACCCCCCTGCAGTTTTCAAAATATCCCAAACATCCAAAATTCGATACCTGAGCCATATTTTGGACCCAAATTCTGGCTCTCTGCACCAAATTTTGGACCCAAATTCTGGCTCTCTGCACCAATTCACAGTTTGAAATTCCGACTTTTTATACCAAAAATATGCCAATTACTGAAAGCGGCGGTGGGTCGCATTTTGCCCAAACCCAACTGCAGTTTTCAAAATATCCCAGACATCCCAAATTCGATACCTGAACCATATTTTCGACCCAAATTCTGGCTCTCTGCACATATTCGCAGTTTGAAATTACGACTTTTTATACCAAAAATATGCCAATTACTGAAAGCAGCGGTGGGGCACATTTTGCCCAAACCCCCCTGCAGTTTTCAAAATATCACAAACGTACCAAATTTGGTACCTGAGCCATATTTTCGACCCAAATTCTGGCTCTCTGCACCTATTCGCAGTTTGAAATTCCTAATTTTATACCAAAAATATGCCAATTACTGAAAGCGGCTGTGGGTCACATTTTGCCAAACCCCCCTGCAGTTTTCAAAACACCCCAAACATCCCAAATTCGATACCTGAGCCAAATTTTCGACCCAAATTCTGGCTCTCGGCACCTATTCGCAGTTTGAAATTCTGACTTTTTATACCAAAAATCTGCCAATTACTGAAAGCGGCGGTGGGTCACATTTTGCACAAACCCCCCTGCAGTTTTCAAAATATCCCAAACATCCTAAATTCGATACCTGAGCCATATTTTCGACCTAAATTCTGGCTCTCTGCACCTATTCGCAGTGTGAAATTCCGACTTTTTATACCAAAAAAATGCCAATTACTGAAAGCGGCGGTGGGTCACATTTTGCCCAAACCCCCCTGTAGTTTTCAAAATATCCCAAACATCCCAAATTCGATACCTGAACCATATTTTCGACCCAAATTCTGGCTCTCTGCACCTATTCGCAGTTTGAAATTTCGAATTTCTATACCAAAAATATGCCAATTACTGAAAGCGGCGGTGGGGCACATTTTGCCCAAACTTCCCCTGCAGTTTTCAAAATATCCCAAACATCCCAAATTCGATACCTGAGCTATATTTTGGACCCAAATTCTGGCTCTCTGCACCTATTCGCAGTTTGAAATTTCGAATTTCTATACCAAAAATATGCCAATTACTGAAAGCGGCGGTGGGTCACATTTTACCCAAACCCCCCCTGCAGTTTTCAAAATATCCCAAACATCCAAAATTCGATACCTGATCCATATTTTCGACCCAAATTCTGGCTCTCTGCACCTATTCGTAATTTGAATCTCCGAATTTTTATACCAAAAATATGCCAATTACTGAAAGCGGCAGTGGGTCACATTTTGCCCAAACCCCCTTGCAGTTTTCAAAACATCCCAAACATCCTAAATTCGATACCTGAGCCTTATTTTCGACCCAAATTCTGACTCTCTGCACCTATTCGCAGTGTGAAATTCCGACTTTTTATACCAAAAATATGCCAATTACTGAAAGCGGCGGTGGGTCACATTTTGCTCAAACCCCCCTGCAGTTTTCAAAATATCCCAAACATCCCAAATTCGATACGTGAGCCATATTTTGGACCCAAATTCTGGCTCTCTGCACCTATTCGCAGTTTGAAATTCCGACTTTTTATACCAAAAATCTGCCAATTACTGTAAGCGGCGGTGGGTCACATTTTGCCCAAACCCCCCTGCAGTTTTCAAAATATCTAAGACATCCTAAATTCGACACCTGAGCCATATTTTGGACCCTAATTCTGGCTCTCTGCACTTATTCGCAGTTTGAAATTACGACTTTTTATACCAAAAATATGCCAATTACTGAAAGCGGCGGTGGGTCACATTTTGTCCAAACCCCCCTGCAGTTTTCAAAATATCCCAAACATCCCAAATTCGATACCTGAGCTATATTTTGGACCCAAATTCTGGCTCTCTGCACCTATTCGCAGTTTGAAATTTCGAATTTCTATACCAAAAATATGTCAATTACTGAAAGCGGCGGTGGGTCACATTTTGCCCAAACCTAACTGCAGTTTTCAAAATATCCCAAACATCCCAAATTCGATACCTGAGCCATATTTTCGACCCAAATTCTGGCTCTCTGCACCTATTCGCCGTTTGAAATTCCGACTTTTATACCAAAAATCTGCCAATTACTGAAAGCGGCGGTGGGTCACATTTTGCCCAAACCCCCTTGCAGTTTTCAAAATATCCAAGACATCCTAAATTCGATACCTGAGTCATATTTTGGATCCTAATTCTGGCTCTCTGCACCTATTCGCAGTTTGAAATTACGACTTTTTATACCAAAAATATGCCAATTAATGAAAGCGGCGGTGGGTCACATTTTGCCCAAACCCCCCAGCAGTTTTCAAAATATCCCAAACAACCCAAATTCGATACCTGAGCCATATTTTCGACCCAAATTCTGGCTCTCTGCACCTATTCGCAGTTTGAAATTCCGACTTTTTATACCAAAAATATGCCAATTATTGAAAGTGGCGGTGGGTCACATTTTGCCCAAACCCCCCTGCAGTTTTCAAAATATCCCAAACATCCAAAATTCGATACCTGAGCCATATTTTCGACCCAAATTCTGGCTCTCTGCACCTATTCGCAGTTTGAAATTTCGAATTTCTATACCAAAAATATGCCAATTACTGAAAGCGGCGGTGGGTCACATTTTACCCAAACCCCCCCTGCAGTTTTCAAAATATCCCAAACATCCAAAATTCGATACTTGAGCCATATTTTCGACCCAAATTCTGGCTCTCTGTACCTATTCGCCGTTTGAAACTTCGAATTTCTATACCAAAAATGTCAATTACTGAAAGCGGCGGTGGGTCACATTTTGCCCAAACCCCCTTGCGGTTTTCGAAATATCCCAAACATCCCAAATTCGATACCTGAGCTATATTTTGGACCCAAATTCTGGTTCTCTACATCAATTCGCTGTATTCCAAAAGTCTGCCAATTACTGAAAGCGGCGGTGGGTCACATTTTGCCCAAACCCCCCTGCAGTTTTCAAAATATCCCAAACATCCCAAATTCGATACCTGATCCATATTTTCGACCCAAATTCTGGTTCTCTGCACCTATTCGCAGTTTGAAATTCCGAATTTATATACCAAAAATATGCCAATTACTGAAAGCGGCGGTGGGTCACATTTTGCCCAAACCCCCCTGCAGTTTTCAAAATATCCCAAACATCCCAAATTCGATACCTGAGCCATATTTTCGACCCAAATTCTAGCTCTCTGCACCTATTCGCAGTTTGAAATTCCGACTTTTTGTACCAAAAATATGCCAATTACTGAAAGCGGCGGTGGGGCACATTTTGCCCAAACCCCCCCTGCATTTTTCAAAATATCCCAAACATCCCAAATTCGATACCTGAGCCATATTTTGGACCCAAATTCTGGCCCAGAAATCCCAAATTCGATACCTGAGCCATATTTTGGACCCAAATTCTGGCTCTCTGCACCATATTTTGGACCCAAATTCTGGCTCTCTGCACCAATTCACAGTTTGAAATTCCGACTTTTTATACCAAAAATATGCCAATTACTGAAAGCGGCGGTGGGTCGCATTTTGCCCAAACCCAACTGCAGTTTTCAAAATATCCCAAACATCCCAAATTCGATACCTGAGCCATATTTTGGACCCAAATTCTGGCTCTCTGCACCTATTCGCCGTTTGAAATTCCGACTTTTTATACCAAAAATATGCCAATTACTGAAAGCAGCGGTGGGTCACATTTTACCCAAACCCCCCTGCAGTTTTCAAAATATCCCAAACATCCCAAATTCGATACCTGAGCCATATTTTGGACCCAAATTCTGGCTCTCTGCACCTATTCACCGTTTGAAATTCCGACTTTTTATTCCAAAAATCTGCCAATTACTGAAAGCGGCGGTGGGTCACATTTTGCCCAAACCCCCTGCAGTTTTCAAAATATCCCAGACATCCCAAATTCGATATCTTAGCTATATTTTGGACCCAAATTCTGGCTCTCTGCACCTATTCGCAGTTTGAAATTCCTACTTTTTATACCAAAAATCTGCCAATTACTGAAAGCGGCGGTGGGTCACATTTTACCCAAACCCCCCTGCAGTTTTCAAAATATCCCGAACATCCCAAATTCGATACCTGATCCATATTTTCGACCCAAATTCTGGTTCTCTGCACCTATTCGCTGTTTGAAATTCGACTTTTTATACCAAAAATATGCCAATTACTGAAAGCGGCGGTGGGTCACATTTTGCCCAAACCCCCCTGCAGTTTTCAAAATATCCCAAACATCCCAGATTCGATACCTGAGCCATATTTTCGACCCAAATTCTGGCTCTCTGCACCTATTCGCAGTTTGAAATTTCGAATTTCTATACCAAAAATATGCCAATTACTGAAAGCGGCGATGGGTCACATTTTGCCTAAACCCCCCTACAGTTTTGAAAATATCCCAAACATCCCAAATTCGATACCTGAGCTATATTTTGGACCCAAATTCTGGCTCTCTGCACCTATTCGCTGTTTGAAATTCCGACTTTTTATACCAAAAATATGCCAATTCCTGAAAGCAGCGGTGGGGCACATTTTGCCCAAACCCCCCCTGCAGTTTTCAAAATATCACAAACATACCAAATTTGATACCTGAGCCTTATTTTCGACCCAAATTCTGGCGCTCTGCACCTATTCGCAGTTTGAAATTCCTAATTTTATACCAAAAATATGCCAATTACTGAAAGCAGCTGTGGGTCACATTTTGCCCAAACCCCCCTGCAGTTTTCAAAATATCCCAAACATCCCAAATTCGATACCTGAGCCATATTTTCGACCCAAATTCTGGCTCTCTGCACCTATTCGCAGTTTGAAATTTCGAATTTCTTTTTTCAAAAATATGTCAATCACCGAAAGCGGCGGTGGGTCAAATTTTGCCCAAACCCCCCTGCAATTTTCAAAATATCCCAAACATCCCAAATTCGATACCTGAGCCATATTTTGGACCCAAATTCTGGCTCTCTGAACCTATTCGTCGTTTGAAATTCAGACATTTTATTCCAAAAATCTGCCAATTACTGTAAGCGGCGGTGGGTCACATTTTGCCCAAACCCCCCTGCAGTTTTTTAAAATATTCCAGACATCCCAAATTCGATACCTGAGCCATATTTTGGACCCAAATTCTGGCTCTCTGCACCTATTCGCAGTTTGAAATTACGACTTTTTATACCAAAAATATGCCAATAACTGAAAGCGGCGGTGGGTCACATTTTGACCAAACCCCCCTGCAGTTTTCAAAATATCCCAAACATCCCAAATTCGATACCTGAGCCATATTTTCGAACCAAATTCTGGCTCTTTGCACCTATTCGCAGTTTGAAATTCCGACTTTTTATACGAAAAATATGCCAATTACTGAAAGCGGCGGTGGGTCACATTTTGCCCAAACCCCCCTGGCTCTCTGAACCTATTCGTCGTTTGAAATTCCGACATTTTATTCCAAAAATCTGCCAATTTATGTAAGCGGCGGTGGGTCTCATTTTGCCCAAACCCCCCTGCAGTTTTCAAAATATCCCAAACATCCCATATTCGATACCTGAGCCATATTTTGGACCCAAATTCTGGCTCTCTGCACCTATTCACAGTTTGAAATTCCGTCTTTTTACACTAAAAATCTGCCAATTACTGAAAGCAGCGGTGGGTCACATTTTGCCCAAACCCCCCTGCAGTTTTCAAAATATCCCAAACATCCCAAATTCGATACTTGAGCCATATTTTCGACCCAAATTCTGGCTCTCTGCACCTATTCGCAGTTTGAAATTCCGACTTTTTATACCAAAAATATGCCAATTACTGAATGCGGCGGTGGGTCACATTTTACCTAAACCCCCCCTGCAGTTTTCAAAATATCCCAAACATCCCAGATTCGATACCTGAGCCATATTTTCGACCCAAATTCTGGCTCTCTGCACCTATTCGCAGTTTGAAATTTCGAATTTCTATACCAAAAATATGCCAATTACTGAAAGCGGCGATGGGTCACATTTTGCCTAAACCCCCCTACAGTTTTGAAAATATCCCAAACATCCCAAATTCGATACCTGAGCTATATTTTGGACCCAAAATCTGGCTCTCTGCACCTATTCGCTGTTTGAAATTCCGACTTTTTATACCAAAAATATGCCAATTCCTGAAAGCAGCGGTGGGGCACATTTTGCCCAAACCCCCCCTGCAGTTTTCAAAATATCACAAACATACCAAATTTGATACCTGAGCCTTATTTTCGACCCAAATTCTGGCTCTCTGCACCTATTCGCAGTTTGAAATTCCTAATTTTATACCAAAAATATGCCAATTACTGAAAGCAGCTGTGGGTCACATTTTGCCCAAACCCCCCTGCAGTTTTCAAAATACCCCAAACATCCCAAATTCGATACCCGAGTCATATTTTGGACCCAAATTCTTGCTCTCTGCACCTATTCGCAGTTTGAAATTCCGACTTTTTATACCAAAAATATGCCAATTACTGAAAGCGGCGGTGGGTCACATTTTGCCCAAACCCCCCTGCAGTTTTCAAAATATCCCAAACATCCCAAATTCGATACCTGAGCCATATTTTCGACCCAAATTCTGGCTCTCTGCACCTATTCGCAGTTTGAAATTTCGAATTTCTTTTTCAAAAATATGTCAATCACCGAAAGCGGCGGTGGGTCAAATTTTGCCCAAACCCCCCTGCAATTTTCAAAATATCCCAAACATCCCAAATTCGATACCTGAGCCATATTTTGGACCCAAATTCTGGCTCTCTGAACCTATTCGTCGTTTGAAATTCAGACATTTTATTCCAAAAATCTGCCAATTACTGTAAGCGGCGGTGGGTCACATTTTGCCCAAACCCCCCTGCAGTTTTTTTTTAAATATTCCAGACATCCCAAATTCGATACCTGAGCCATATTTTGGACCCAAATTCTGGCTCTCTGCACCTATTCGCAGTTTGAAATTACGACTTTTTATACCAAAAATATGCCAATAACTGAAAGCGGCGGTGGGTCACATTTTGACCAAACCCCCCTGCAGTTTTCAAAATATCCCAAACATCCCAAATTCGATACCTGAGCCATATTTTCGAACCAAATTCTGGCTCTTTGCACCTATTCGCAGTTTGAAATTCCGACTTTTTATACGAAAAATATGCCAATTACTGAAAGCGGCGGTGGGTCACATTTTGCCCAAACCCCCCTGGCTCTCTGAACCTATTCGTCGTTTGAAATTCCGACATTTTATTCCAAAAATCTGCCAATTTATGTAAGCGGCGGTGGGTCTCATTTTGCCCAAACCCCCCTGCAGTTTTCAAAATATCCCAAACATCCCATATTCGATACCTGAGCCATATTTTGGACCCAAATTCTGGCTCTCTGCACCTATTCACAGTTTGAAATTCCGTCTTTTTATACTAAAAATCTGCCAATTACTGAAAGCAGCGGTGGGTCACATTTTGCCCAAACCCCCCTGCAGTTTTCAAAATATCCCAAACATCCCAAATTCGATACTTGAGCCATATTTTCGACCCAAATTCTGGCTCTCTGCACCTATTCGCAGTTTGAAATTCCGACTTTTTATACCAAAAATATGCCAATTACTGAATGCGGCGGTGGGTCACATTTTACCTAAACCCCCCCTGCAGTTTTCAAAATATCCCAAACATCCCAAATTCGATACCTGAGCCATATTATGGACGGAAATTCAGGCTCTCTGCACCTATTCGCAGTTTGAAATTCCGAAATTTTATACCAAAAATATGCCAATTACTGAAAGCGGCGGTGGGTCACATTTTGCCCAAACCCCCCTGCAGTTTTCAAAATATCCCAAACATCCCAAATTCGATACGTGAGTCATATTTTGGACCCAAATTCTGGCTCTCTGCACCTATTCGCAGTTTGAAATTCCGACTTTTTATACCAAAAATATGCCAATTACTGAAAGCGGCGGTGGGTCACATTTTGCCCAAACCCCCCTGCAGTTTTCAAAATATCCCAAACATCCCAAATTCGATACGTGAGCCATATTTTGGACCCAAATTCTGGCTCTCTGCACCTATTCGCAGGTTGAAATTCCGACTTTTTATACCAAAAATATGCCAATTACTGAAAGCGGCGGTGGGTCACATTTTGCCCAAACCCCCCTGCAGTTTTCAAAATATCCCAAACATCCCAAATTCGTTACCTGAGCCATATTTTCGACCCAAATTCTGGCTCTCTGCATCTATTCGCCGTTTGAAATTCCTAATTTTTATTCCAAAAATCTGCCAATTACTGAAAGCAGGCGGTGGGTCACATTTTACCCAAACCGCCCTGCAGTTTTCAAAATATCCCAAACATCCCAAATTCGATACCCGAGCCATATTATGGACGCAAATTCTGGCTCTCTGCACCTATTCGAAGTTTGAAATTCCGACATTTTATACCAAAAATATGCCAATTACTAAAAGCGGCGGTGGGTCATATTTTGCCAAAACCCCCCTGCAGTTTTCAAAATATCCCAAACATCCCAAATTCGATACCTGAGCGATATTTTGGACCCAAATTCTGGCTCTCTGCACCTATTCGCAGTTTGAAATTCCGACTTTTTATACCAATAATATGCCAATTACTGAGAGCGGCGGTGGGTCACATTTTGACCAAACCCCCCTGCAGTTTTCAAAATATCCCAAATTCGATACGTGAGCCATATTTTGGACCCAAATTCTGGCTCTCTGCACCTATTCGCAGTTTGAAATTCCGACTTTTTATACCAAAAATATGCCAATTACTGAAAGCAGCGGTGGGTCACATTTTGCCCAAACCCAACTGCAGTTTTCAAAATATCCCAAACATCCCAAATTCGATACCTGAGCCATATTTTCGACCCAAATTCTGGCTCTTTGCACCTATTCGCAGTTTGAAATTCCGACTTTTTATACCAAAAATATGCCAATTACTGAAAGCGGCGGTGGGTCACATTTTGCTCAAACCCCCCTGCAGTTTTCAAAATATCCCAAACATCCCAAATTCGATACCTGAGCCATATTTTCGACCCAAATTCTGGCTCTCTGCACCTATTCGCAGTTTGAAATTCCGAATTTCTATACCAAAAATATGTCAATTACTGAAAGCGGCGGTGGGTCAAATTTTGCCCGAACCCCCCTGCAATTTTCAAAATATCCCAAACATCCCAAATTCGATACCTGAGCCATATTTTGGACCCAAATTCTGGCTCTCTGAACCTATTCGTCGTTTGAAATTCCGACATTTTATTCCAAAATTCTGCCAATTTATGTAAGCGGCGGTGGGTCTCATTTTTCCCAAACCCCCCTGCAGTTTTCAAAATATCCCAAACATCCCAAATTCGTTACCCGAGCCATATTTTCGACCCAAATTCTGGCTCTCTGCACCTATTCGCAGTTTGAAATTCCTACTTTTTATTCCAAAAATCTGCCAATTACTGAAAGCGGCAGTGGGTCACATTTTGCCCAATCCTCCCCTGCAGTTTTCAAAATATCCCAAACATCCCAAATTCGATACCTGAGCCAATTTTTGGACCCAAGTTATGGCTATCTGCCCCTATTCGCAGTTTGAAATTACGAATTTTTATACCAAAAATATGCCAATTACTGAAAGCAGGCAGGTGGGTCACATTTTGCCCAAATCCTCCCCATGCAGTTTTCAAAATATCCCAAACATCCCAAATTCGATACCTGAGCCATTATTATGGACGCAAAGTTCTGGCTCTTTGCCCCTATTCGCAGTTTGAAATTCCGACATTTTATACCAAAAATATGCCAATTACTGAAAGCAGGCAGTGGGTCACATTTTGCCCAAACCCCCCCAGCAGTTTTCAAAATATCCCAAACATCCCAAATTCGATACCTGAGCCTTATTATGGACGCAAATTCTGGCTCTTTGCCCCTATTCGCAGTTTGAAATTCCGACATTTTATACCAAAAATATGCCAATTACTGAAAGCGGCGGTGAGTCACATTTTGCCCAAACCCCCCTGCAGTTTTCAAAATATCTCAAACATCCCAAATTCGATACCTGAGCCATATTTTGGACGCAAATTCTGGCTCTCTGCACCTATACGCAGTTTAAAATTCCGACTTTTTATACCAAAAATATACAATCACGCTACTTCAAGGCAAGGACAGCCTGTTAGAACTTGTAATGCACACATATGGAGGAAGAGGAATGGTTTGCATCACTGCAGTCGATGCAGCGAGCTCCAGCGACCAGGGGATCGCTTAGCCCCGGAAGCACCTTAAGGTAGCTTGTGAAGAGCACTCGGTATGAGAATGTCCTCACCACACACGGGGCAAAGGGACATCTCACTGCTGTACCTGGAATATCTTTACCAACTTTCCAACACCTATTGCAGAGGTATGGAGGGAAGAAGTACTCCTGAATGGAGCATCTGCCACTAGCAAGAATGACAGAAGATGGAAGGACCCTGCCACATCAAAAGTGACCTTAACTCGAAGGAGGTTGATGACAATCATGAGGGGGACAAGTAAAGGTGTAAATCTTGAGGGTAGAAAAGCTCTGGGCCTCGAGGATATATTTAATATCCCTATGGCAGTCTTTGAGGTCTCCACCTTCGGTTGCAACATGGTGTGGGAGAATGACAGTACCAGGTATTTTTGGGCACAACAGGACATGACACAGAATTTGGAGAACATAGAAAGCCAGTAGGGGTAGTCAGAGATGAAGCCAGGTCTGGCCCCAAAGTAGCCGGGGCTACAGTGCCCATCCTTCCATCACAGTCCAACTATGGGCCTGGTCACCCACCTCACAAGTCTGAGGAGAAATAACGTCAGAAGTTAACATTAAAATCAGATAAGGACTTTGTGGTGGGTGGGGGTGCTGGGCAGCGACGCCCACAAGCACAAGGGCATCGAACCTCTGAAAACCAAACCAGTGTATGTGGGTCACCATTCAGGGCTGAAAGGTATCCCAAGGACCAACAGGGGGTACCAACCTCACAATGCCCACTTGCCTTGATGTCTAGTTAGACGGGGCTAACCAGATGAGCATATTGGTTGAAGTGGGCCACACTGAACTACTTATTTTGCCCCCCCATCACCTTGCCAAAGAAGAGTGTTGCTCCCCAGGGGCCACAGCCACTGGGCAAGTTCAAATCTCTAAGCTAAAGGAGTACAAGAAGTGCACGGGTCTTCATACATGGCTAACTATACAGTGTCTCAGGGGGGTAGAAATACCCTAAGCTACTCTATCCCTTTGAGATGTAGTTCTTTCTTGTCTCAATAAACATACTTGAACTTGAACCATTCAGGGGACGCATTTCCCTTGTGTACCACTACAACAAGCAGGAGACGGGAGGCGCAGCTACCCTCTATTACTCGCAAGTGGTACACAAGAGCCTCATCACCATGCTAATGTACCATCCACTGAGGGGGGTCCAGATATGTAAGCTTTACCTCCGTAAATGTTGCCAAAAAGGTAAACTTACAAACCTTGTGTATAGATTTGATAAGGATAAATAATATTTTTCCTTTTGAAATAACTAGTACAGTATACACATTTATTTTAGGAATCATAATTATTTAATGGTGTATTATAATGAGGCATATATGTTTCTACTTACAACAAATTAATCTTAGGAAGATTGTAACAGTATATACAGGAAATACACAAATTTAATAGGGGGGAAAACGCCACTGAAATACTGGTTACAATTTTTAAGTGTACGTTTTCCATAATTTCTGAGTAAACTGTAAACACCACAAACCTGACTTTTTATAAACTTGTGCTTTTGTTATTATATGAGACTTCATTTTACAGACTTACCATGGAATGGAAATATGATGAACAATATTCACTCTGAATAAGAAATAACATTCTTCAGGTATAGAAACTGTCAAAGCTAATTTCTAAAGCTTTAAAAAATGTAAAAGTACTGAAGACTTTATAACAGGTTTTGGGCATTATTGGTGCTTAACATTGTAAATAACTGGAGTCACAGCTTGGATGTAAAATGGGTCAACTTTGATGTATTAATATGGCACCTCTATGTACATTACACACATTTACAATGGGGGGAGAGGAAGGGATTTGAAATGTCAATGATGGAATATTAATTTCAAATTTCATTAACATCAATTTTTTGCATATTGTACACCAATTAAAAAACTATTAAATGAGCACTGGTTGCAGCCATCATTGGACTGATTTATTACTTCAGCAATGATAAAATACATTTATGATGAATCAAAATTATATGAATTTATATTAATATTTTGTTAATTTATTTAAATGCATTATATATTTGTATCTATTTTTAAACTGTTGAAAGAGGGACATTTATTAAAAATGTTTTGAATTCTTGATATGGATATAAGATATATATAAATGTTCAAAAAATGTAAAGAATTTTATGTACATCAACTAAATTTAATAGAAAATGTAGATAACAAAAGACATTCAAAACTAGACGAGGGTCAGGGGGAAGTCTTCTTTACAAGGGTAAATAACGTGTTTCTAGAGCTGTTCTAGTATCACACACACTTGAGCCACCTCAACAAAAGGTGGACTGCTTAATACTTTGAAAAAAAAGTTCCATTTGTCCAGTATTGCATTTCCTGTCGCTTGCTTATGTCCAGTCGCAACGAGCTTAAACCTCCCACCTTTTGTAAATGAAGCTTTGGTCTAGATTTCATTACCTAAATTTGCAGGTCCACACATGATGGGGGAAGGTTTTGAGTAAAAGTCTTAACTTTTGTCACTGGCACTATGTGGTAATTTACCAATTAGTTATTTTTCTAGTCAATTTGAGGTCTTTTTTAAAATTGTTTTTCATGAATAACACAACCTTTCTTTCAACACCATTTCAAGCAATGCACTTTCATGAGCCACAATGAACATACCGTCACACAAACACTATCATGTTTATTGTACAAATCTGGCTGCCCTTCAATTTTGAGATTTCCATTATAGGAATTGCCATGAGGGCTGCAGCATGGAGTAGTCTTCTGCCTTAGGCCAGAGGGAAGCGCAGGGAGTACCATTTTGGCACCATACAAACACAACAGTACCTAAAAATAATTAAATTAGTTTGTTGTTTATTTTTGTAATGCATTAAAATGTTTTCTATCATTTTAATTCTTTAAAACTCTCAAATTATTTTCTACATGAACATCAACTTGAGTAAACTATTTTTTTTTTAAGTGATGTTTCACCTGTTAGTACCATCAAATCTGACACTTTTCTAAACGTGTACAGGTAGTGGTGGCTCTCATGGGGCCTCCTGTTCTCCCCCCCCCCCCCCAAGACACTCGCTGCCAGGTATATGATTCCAACCTCTCACTAGAATAATAAACAACTAACAAATGTGTCATAAAAAGTCTATTGTAACTATACTGAATTTAAAACTTTCATTAAAACAAGACAAAAATAGAGGTTTCATGCTGTATGATAGTGAAGTGCAGCCCCTCGACCATTCTATGTTGCCACAAGCCGCTACTGTATACAGGTGAAACACAAATCAAATCTAATCTCAGCTTGGTGTTTCTCCATTTGTTGTTGTTCGTACGTTGAACTGTTCAACCATTCTCTCAAAATTTAATGTCTTGGTTTATGTAGCTGTGAGTCATGGGATTTAATAAGGGCCTCAATTACATGAACTGTGAATGGGGAAACAGGTTTCAATGGTCTCCTTAAACTCACAATGACCTTACTACATGGCCCTGTTTACTCCTTCCTTTGAAACAAACTCGTAGTAAAATGTTATCCTTCAACATCTAGAAGGTGAATTGTCCAATCAGAATCATACAATAATTCGTTTCTAGAAATAATTGAATAAGCCTAATTCATTCCTTTCAATATTAACATTCTTGAGGAAGAACTAAATTTAACCTTTTTATAGAAATCGTTAACCGATTGAAGAATGTAAAATGTACGTTTACCACGAGATTGCATGCCTCCATTTTCTTACTTTTGAGAATGCCAAGTATTCGTTAATTTAGTTTATTAACCATTTTTTGCCATGTTAATTTGTTCAGTATTACATAACAAATAGTGTATTTTAACTATCTACTAACTTCGTTTTAGGGCTCACTGTAATTAGGAATTGTCACAAATTGAAAATTGCCATCGATTTAATAATTATTACATTATAATTACTAAAACTATTGTTACATTATAATTACCAAGACTATTATTACAGAATAATTATTAAAACTAAATAAAGCATTATTCTCGTTCAAGAGTATTGTTTTCCTCGGATGCCCCGCTGGGCCTCCTAGACCAGGCACCCAATATTTTTGGCATTAGTCCCACAGGAATCCTCTATCTGGGCCCTGCAAGTTCACTAGAAGTGCAAGGGATTGCACAAGCACTGCAAACTGCAAGATGTGCTCCTCCCTCCCTCCCTCTTCATTAAAACATAATACATAATTGACAATCTGGTCAATTAATCTGTTATATGCAACTGCATGCAGTCTGACATAGGAATCACAACCAAGTTGATCAGGTACCCTTAGGAGGTATTTATTAAATTCATTCTTGAACATCAAAAGATATTGTACAGATATATATGCCCCATATATTTTAAGGGTGTTGAAAAACCTTGGGCTATTAATATTTATATGGTGAAAGAGATATCTCTACATCGCATATCTGCAGCAAGACAACTTGTAGAAAAAACGTGCAAGATGTACGCATGTTTTTTATCAAATCCGAAAAGGTTATGACAGTTTATACAAAAGGACTCTTTGGATAATGAAAACTTGATTCTTCCTTTCCTAATTATATGACGTGACTATTTTAAAAATTAATTTTCACAGTGGGGGACAAGGCCTGGTCATCAGTCAAGCTCTCTATGAACGACAGACTTGATTCAGGAAGCATCCGAGGGATCGACTTAAGGGGTTTCCATTTCACTTGACACTTTGTTATAGCTGGTGCCTCTTTTTATTAACTACAACATGTATATTTCATACTAATATAATATAAAATAAATCTGAATATTCAAATTCTTTAGAGGGGGAAAAATACATTATTTTCATAAAGTACAGTAAATATATATTTAATTGGCATTTCATTGCAAAAAGGTCCATGCAATCTCCCAAAGAGCTCAAGCCCAGCCTCCTGCAGGCAAAGCTAGACATGTATAGCTGCAACATCTAATACTATATGAACACCAAAACTAAATTCTGCTAGTATATGTCTAATTTCCTGTGATGCATAAATAGAAATGTAAAATTTGAATTGAGTATTTTGTACCTATTCTTTGGATTGCTCCCTGGATTAAGCCAAATTTCAACTTTCCATTTCTTGTTAATATTATTTGAAACTTAAAACTAGCTACCACCCTTTGAGCATGATGTACAAGATTCTTAACTTATTATTTTACATATGACAGAGAAAACAAGATGTCAGCATACCCATCACTGATCATGAGCAAGCCAGGTTGCAGGGACCCACTGAGGCTCTCGTTCCAACATGTTGATCTCGTGTAGCAACTGGTGATAGGCACGATCTACATCCTGATTGATGATGATCAGGTCAAAGTAATGACCATACTGTTCCTCCATCTCCCGAGCCTTCTCTATGGTCTCCTTTAACTCCTCATCCTGGAGTGTAAGAAATTATAAGCACTGGTAATACAATGTTATAAAAAAGTGAGCTACCCACTTTGATGGGAAGAACAAATAGTATAAAAGGTAATAAGTGACTTGACTTAGAATGAAACCACCTTATACACTCCGTACCATCACACACCAACAAGCATCGTCAGCAGCACTTCACCCATTTCATTAACTAAGTGTAAAGGGAGGCCACATAAATTGCCTTGGTTGTCCAGCCATCCACCCACTCGACACATGTGCACACACAAAAATCAATTGGTTTTCATTTCTTCCGCTCTGCTCTGTTCCTTACTAATCTGCAATCATTACTTGCACGAGACATCTCATCACATTCCTTCAAAAAGAGTTGCCTATATACACAAATATTAACAAGAGAAATGATATATATATAGTAGTTTGATAACCAGGTAACAGAAGTATCCACAGTCTATCACATCTCAGAAATAAAAAAATTATTACTGTACTGTATAATATTAGAATACAGATGGTGTTATGATTACAGGATTGTGGTGAGAGAAGTAATGTTAATAGTAGTGCTTACCTATTAGTGCTTAAAGTTAAGTATCTAAGGTAATGAAGTCTAGCATTCCCATACATATCTACGTGCGCCTTTGCAAAATATGCTAAAGTAATATTAAATTAACGTACGATGAACGTTATCAACATTTATTCAATGTTACATCAATGCTGTTTCCCTAGAGTTTACTGTGGAATGTCATGAGATTTGGTTCTTTAATCCCTAATGTCTGATACCATCTGTCTTAAAAATAGACCAAAAATAAGTATCTTCTTGTACTTTACCAGGTGAGAGTTCCATACTGGACTTGCAGGACTTGCATAAACTTTAAAATAATTAATATAAAATGGATGCTTCATAAGCCTGCTTTTAATTTAAACATGGGTAAAAGTAAAAATATTTTAATCTTGTCAGAACATCCCCAGTCCAAGATAGAGATTATATGCAATAGAGTGCTGTACGCACAAACAATTTCCAGTTTCTACAAATTATTTTTAGTTTAGTGTTAAATATTTATCGTATATATAGTAGCAGTCTATGAATTTGTGCATCAGCAACTTGTTCAATGACCTACCCAATGTCATACATAGAAATTACTGTACTGCTGAAGTGTTAGACGAGATAATTTTTTTCAAAGTGCATGAGTAGAACAACCGACAAAAGTAAAACTCCAAACAAGTGATCATTCATGATCGTAAAAAGTGTGATTTTGCGTGATGAAAGCATTAGAAAGGTTAACCCTTAAATGGTGTCAATCGCCATCAGCAATTACCGTTCAGCTTTGAATCGCCAAATGCGATTTATTAGTTTTGTGAAGAAAGTTTTTCATGCACACACCAGTGTAGGACTTTATTAGCAGAGTTGTTTAAAGGTTAAGGAGGCACATTACAAGTTTAAATTGGCCGCAACAAACACTCGGGTTGCGATGATATGTAGGACTTCAATCACCAGCAGAACCTGCTCCTAGGTTAAACACTGAGTAAAGCAACTCGGCCAGCCCCAAGTAAAACCCTCTTTCTGGTTTTCCTCTACTACCTTCAGACTCTCAGGCACATCCTTCACAACTCTCGCTATCCATTTACTCCCTAAGACCATGCCATCACAGCACACTTGCTCCAACCATAATTCAGTCACTTCTAGTCTTAACAAAATACACAGTTTCATAAATTGTTCTTAACTGATAGTTCATGCATAAAAATAAAAAACCATAACATGCATATCATCATAAATAGAAAACGTAACTAACCTTTACTGGTTCTCCTAATCTTTGCTTCTTCTGTCTGAGCTTCTCCAAAGACGGAGGAGCAACAAATACTACAAACGGTTTGAGATCAGAACTTTTGAGAATCTTGAGTGATAAAGGATGAAGGTTGAGAACACAGATTTTACCAGAATTCACAACAGCTCTGATGGCCATTAGACTCGTTCCGTAATAAGCTTTTTCATACTCTCCATGTTCGACGAATTTGCGTGCCAAGATATCCGATTCAAATTGTGTCCGCGATATAAAATGGTAATCCTGACCATCCAACTCTGTTTCTCTTCGTGTGCGAGATGTATCTGCAAAACAATAAAATAAGGAATGGTGTTTAAAAGGTTGAAACAAGAAGAATTACAGAATTACTCTCTAATTTCTTTGGAATATAATTCTTTAAAAATATTAAGCACAATGGATTTTGGACCATATAGACTTATAAGCACTGATAAGCAGGGTAATTACTTCAATTTCACGAACATTGACAACAAAGTGATGCCTAAGCTGTAAAATTAGAATGAAGTACAGTTTGTATCTTGACATATTATAGAACTCTACCAAATGCCAGCACAATAGTAAGTTTTTGTTTTTTTCCTTGCTGCTCTCTTATTGCCATCTCAATTTTTATCTGGCATTATTCTATCCTTCTAATAAATACAGAACCATTATTCTATTTTGTTTCTTTACTGGTACCTTTACCTTTCACATTGCTTTCCATCTACTTTCTCACTTTATACAGGTACTTATTTCTCAGTGCAAGCATGAGGTGACTGCTTCAACATCCACTCTGACATCTAAATTATTTATATTGTTTATGTACAGTGGCCATGTTTAAGGCAGTTTTGAAAACTTGCTGCATCTTACTTTATCTTTTTTCTTCTTATTTGCCAAGGGCCATGAACTGGATGCTGCTGTAGCCATAGGATTCACCCAGGACACCATTCGTTGTCAAGCTGTAATGAACTTTCTCCAACGAGACAAGAGGTTTTCAAATTGCTATGCCATGTAACTGAAGAATCTCAATTTATCACCAACTGACTTACTACGGGTTTCTGGGTAGTAGTGTCAGGTTCATTCTTGACAACAGGGAATTCTGGGATCAAATCCTGGGCGAGACAAAAATGGTTGGGCAAGTTTCCTATCAACTAATGAATTTTTTCACCTATTTTTGCCAATTTTTTGCCAATTCTTGTCCCAATTTTTATCCGCCTTGGCATTTCTTCTAGGGTCTTCTTCCCCAACACAAACTGTCAAGGATTATTCATTTTCAGAGACATCATCTCTGTTGCTGATTGGCAATCTTCAACAGAGTTTAACTCTCTTTTTTTCAGTGTTCCACTACCTTGGCAGTGCCTAGGGAAACTGTCTAATGCCGAGGCTTTGGTGCTGGGCTCTTATGAATTATTGAACACTTTGGAGACCATGCACAGTGCCTTTTGCAAATAATTTTTTTTTTTTTTGTATGTCAAGTAATGATCCTAGTCTCTGACACCAGTTTTCCTGGATGATGTTCACCTAGCAGTAAATAGGTACCCGAGGGTTAGACAGCTGTTACGGGCTGCTTCCTGGGGATGTGTAACAAAAAGAAGGTCTGGTCGACGACCGGGCCACAGGGACGCTAAGCCCCCAAATCATCGAGATAACCTAGATAACCTTGGCTAATATACCAACCTTGACAATGCCATTCTTTTCAAATTTATCAAACATCTGTGATGCAACAAACACCCTCAACGAATGAAGTTTTACACTTGCATTCATATCAGTGCTGAACTTTGCTGCCCCCTTTGCTTGTTTGGTAGAAGCATTTTAGCAGCAATGACCACTAAACAGAATACCTGCAACCAGCCTAGAATCCAAGCCTAAGGTCCATGGTTATCTTAATCTGCCTCTGGGTGGGAGGGGGTATGCCATCTTCCCTCAGCATAGAGGGGTATGAGAGGAGGGAGCTAGCATGGAAGGGTATGAAAGTGAGAGCTCAACATGGTGTACAGGAGTAAGATGGGGGGAAAAAGGGAGCGGGGGGGGGGGGGGGGGGGGGAACACTAACAGGTGCAAGTAAGGTCTGAGAAAAATACTGGTATGCCACCTTGTTAAATGGTGGTAAATTCTGTACTAGGTCGTAACAAACTTGTAAACTCACGTGGAATGGCCGCAGCAAATCTTTCCCTGTCCTCCATAAGTTTTTGCCTCAGTTCATGTCGCCCAATATTTGGTGGGCCAATGAGGACAATCGGTCGTTTTCTGTTTGCTCTTGGATAATAGAGCGCAACATCTTCATAAGTCAGTATTTCTTCGGAGTCGAAGTCTAAAGAAAAAATTCACAATCATCATACTGAAGATATAACAATTATATAAATAATACATTTATGATAAATACAAAGCCTAATGAGCAGAGCTTCTCAAACACAACCGTTATAAGTGCACTGCATCTAAAATGAGGTGACACCGAGGTTATCGAGACAATTGTCTGTAGCGTCGCGATTTTCAAGGAGCATAATTTGAACCTCTTTATAATGCATCAATGCAAAACAGTTTGGCAGCAGGGCTGTCCTTGTGAAATTCAGATTTTTCTCTGAAAAATTTGAATTTTGTAGGGAAGCATGATGAAATTCAGATATTCACAAAGTAATTACTAATAGATAATATTTTTGTTTTTTCCATTCTTCAATTTTATCTCTCTTGATTGTAAATATTATTTAGAATAATGCACTTATATTTATATGTATGTTTCACTGTGCTTGAACTGTATTATAAATTATAGAAGCATTCATTTGTGATTTTGTAGTGTACAAACACCTACTGTGATTGCATGCATAACAACCGTTTTCCTAATGAACATGGTCAGACTTCGTTGCTTAAATATTTTCACTTTTCTTTGGAAATATCATTTGGAATTACAACCATGTAGTCCAGCAAGAGTAGTGTGAGTACATCAGGAAAGATGCAGGAAACTTCCTTACTACTGACTAGATGACCCGAGTAAATAGAGAAACTCGACTGTGGCTACAGAGGCAAGTGGCTGGCAGATAACTGTCATCGGTATTATTAGTTTCTGACAAATGTGCAAAATAGATACTGTAATGGAGTTAGAGTAAAAGGGAGAGTAATGATGGCAAGTCGTAAAATAAAACACTGAAAACGTCCAAGTATGAAGATTCTGACGACACAGTTTAACAGTGTTTATACAGGATCTTCTAATGCTTATATTATCTGTATTGTATACAAATTCACATTATTAATCAATAACCACTAATAGTTATCAGTACTTTGCATGCCACGATTATTGAAAAACTAAAGTGAAATTTAACTATAAAGCAGATATATAAAGGAATAGCTAAAATCATTCAATATGCTACATTAGAAAAAGATCAAATTGAATTTTAACACCATAGATGAGGAAGGAGAAATTTATATTCAATGGTGCATGCATTACCCTCCATTCCTTCACTCTGTAAAACTTGTGATAATTTTATTACTGAATAATGTAAATTCACGTTTGAGATAAACTCACAGTAATGGGAAAATGTGTACAGTCTGGAAACACACAAACGAGATGCAATAAGGAGAGAAAAATAAATGGATTGTATGTATGAATATGTACATAACAGCCATTGTAATAACCAAACATATAACCCATACAATATATATGGCTATATATTGTACTTGTATATGAATAATATAAAATTGCAGTACTGTACGTATCCACACTGTACGTATAATTAACAAATTTACTTCAAGGGTCATCATCCCAAGTGTTGGAATTAATGGGGACACTGACATTGAGATTACACTATATGTCAATTTAATACATCAAAAACTTTAAAGAAAACTTTAAAGTTGAACATTAAAGTCTTTACTTTAAAGTTAAAGTAATGTTCAACAAACATTAAAGGTCAACTTTAATGTTCAATTATGTTTATGTTGAATGATTTACAAGACAACTTTTAGTTTAACCATTCAACCCAATCTCTGATGCATAAATACAACACTAGATATTTGGCCCAATTCTAACACTATGTATTGTTGAATGTGTTTTACCAAATCTTTACCAGATTGCTTTACATAAACTTAATGGAGAGATTTTAATAAACACATCAGCCCTTCCCCAGTTGAACTAAGCTAATTCTTAATTGACATTTTTAATCATACTGTACCTCAATTTTTATAGATAATACTTACATTAAACTTTTTAGTGTACAAGAGATTTCTGTATGTACAGCATGTACATGCTGTACAAATGGTCCTCTTAAGCAAGTTCTCCAAGTTTTACTGAATTTACCCGAGGGCCATTAACACACTAGTGATGTTGGCGAGTACAGGAAGCAGGCAGCTTGTCCCAGGTCCCCCCATTTGCCCTGATTTTTTCCAGCTGCATTTGAAAATTGAACAGTTTTGGTATTTACGGCTTCGGCAATTTGGTACAATTGTGTGTAGAAGTAGTCTAACAAATTTCTCTCGTGGCAAAAATAGATGCAACATCAGCTAAATGGGTCTGAGAATTGTGGTCCACCATGATTGTGATCCACCAAAACTTTTGGCAACCTCAAAAAGGATCTGCCATGAACCCATTTCATATTAAAGAGCAGAAGTCAATATAGGTCCATTAAGCACATCAGAAGAGAAACCACAAAACCACACATTAATGATTGTGAATTTGGCTGACTTTTCGACATTAATGGCTTTTTCCGGTCCAGAATCCTTCAATGACAGATAGGCCCATTTCTATAAAGGATTGTCCACCAACCAAGAGAACCCTGGGACCTCATTACTTAACCAGGAAGTGGCTATGAAACTAAATGAATATATTTAGGTACATTTCCAGAGAATTATCCTGGTTCCTGAGCAAGGAACTGAGCAAGTTACACTGGCCCAAGGAGGCCAGAATGCAGCACTGCTGAAATTTGTAGAGGAAAGGAGTGTACAAACCCCAAGAGACCTAGAAGTCAGAATCCAGCTCAAATTAGTATGAAGGATGATAGAAACAACCTCTAAGGAGTGAACATCCAACTTGGGTCAAAGAGCACCCACTGCCAAGTCTCAGTCAACTTAGAACCCACATCACATGAGAATGGCTAGGATCTCTTCACTCACACCAAGAAGATCATGTCAATTCCTCAACCAATAGGCCCCAAGCAAAAACCATTTACGAGCCCTTGCCAAAGATGAGCAGGGAATTAGCCCGAGTAGATGATAAACAGACCGAGCCCTGCCTTAGTAGGAGAAAATAGGTTAAGGTCTGAATTTAACACAGTCATAAAAGCGTCAAAATAAACATTTGGATTGTGGTACAATCTCAAATAAAAGGAGGAGGCTCATCAGCAGAAATTGGCCAGTTAGGCATTCAAACCCAATACTGTAAAATGTGTGCTCCAAGGGTGGAATCAGCCCAATAAGCTGCTATCAGGGAGATAGCTCTGCCAACACAGACATCCAACAAAGACAAATATCACACGCCAGTGGATGAAAAACTAAACCCAGCAGACAAAGTGACACACGCAAGAGAAATATTAAAATCTAAATTGCTTACTCGCATCCCTGAAAGCTGCAAGAAGCACAAGTTTAGTCGCAGGTGGGCGAGAGCCATTGCTAAACCAACAAATTTAAAAAGGCAAATAGGCAACTCAGGCCCAACAGGAATGGACCGCTCAACCCTTCAATATCCAAAAATACCAGATGCAATGAAGTACAGTAGACTCCAGCATACTGAGCTAAATAGACTAAAAAATGCAATGAAAATTAAACTGCAATGCAATGAAATTAAACCAAAAGAATCCTAAGTCACTACAAGAAGAATTATCGACTTATGAAACTTCAATTTATAATCTTTTTCTAACATAACAATGAAAGATCTTAAACAAGTTGCTAAACATCTGGGCTTATTCTTTTATTTGGGCATATACTGTAGTATTTTCTGAATTTACTTCAGGGGGGGCCACTATCTCTCTAGTGGCCTTGATGAAGGCAAGAAACCAGGAGCTTGTCAAAGGTCCCCCTCCCCATTTGTCCTTATGATTTTATCGAGCTCGATACCAAGCTAGATCTTGAATCGCAGCTGTGTTTTGGCTTTTACGGCTTCAGCGGGTAGGTGGGTCCATGGATTTAACACCCTATACGTGAAAAAGCATCCCCTGTTTTCTGTCCTACAATGTGGCTTGCCGAGCTTGAAATCATTGTTTCCCTGTTTGTGTTATATCTGACCTTTTGAAGAATTAGTCTGGATCAATATTCTCCAAACCGTTCATAATTTTAAATGTTTCGATGAGAACAGCCATGTTGGGTCTGGTTTGCAGTGGTGTTAGTGCTGTGGATTTCCACCATTCCTGGTATAAGAATCAACTTAGTTTTGGAACGACTTTTGTCGCCCAGCGTTCAACTTTTTCCAAAACAGTAGTTTCTTTGAAGATGACGTTGTACTGTATTGTAATTATTAGCAGTTCTCGATTAGAATTTATAACAATACTGCACGTGAATGAAAGATAATATAGTGTTGTAATGACTCGTATATTAAGTCTAGCTTGTGTTGTTAATCTAAATGTTTCTCTTAGTTAAAATACAAAATGTTTTATTTTTGTGAATTTTTATATTTCTTTTATAAGTGTTTACATGTTAAACTGAGCATTAGCATAAACTGAGTATGTGTATGCATGTTCTGTAATGCACATAATGAATGCATGCAAGCAATGAATGTAATATACGCACTATTCGTTTGTTCAAGTCCTGTCAATTCAAAATATGATGCCAGCTCCGAGTGTTTATTCTTGTTTGAGGAGTGAGTTTATAATAACTACTTGTTCTTTATTTCCAATTTAAAGTAACATACATATACTGTACGAAACTTAAGGAAGTGAGGGACTGGTTTCAATAGCCTGTACTCCAGTGTACAGCTTAGAAGCACCTGCCCCTTACAATACGTGCATTAGAAGCTTGTGCTGTATGACAGGCTTAACCAATTAAATTGTTCTTCTGTGTTTTGAAATGTAAACTTAGCATGAACTCACTACGTTCAAGGTCATAACTAAACTTTAAATTATCATGTTTATTGCCAACAATTAGTAGATTGATTTACAGCAATTGGGTTTGTATTGGTGATCAAACTAAATTTTAGCGCAATCTTTGGCACAATCCAATAATTCATTGAGGTGTTTGTATCAGCTTTTGACATGCAATTTTAATCTATCTTGACCATCTGATACCACATTTTCTGTATTTGACAAGGTCTCTTGTGTGGACAAAAGTGCTGACATGGTTGCTAATATTTTCACTCCGGTTAAATCTGCATATACGTCTCTCTAGACGATGAATTTGGAGAAAATGAATGTGTTCTACCATCAAAGATATATAAATGCATTATTCTAAGAAAAAGGAAAAGCATAGCATCATGGTCTTTCCAGGTGGATATTATTTTTCAAGTGCATTTCTACTTTTAGAAAATGTCTCAAATTAAAGTTTTAGAACTGTCACCTCATTTTGCAATGCTTAAAATGAATAAGAAAATAAGCAGTCTCAGAAACAAAGTTCACACTCAAAAGCAGGGCAAGCACAAGTACAGACGACACATACATTCATTTATGCCAATACCACTTCCATCACTACATATACTGTATGAAAATCAATGGATAATAAATACATTCTCTGGCAAAACATTGCTGATATTCATACCAAGCCCACATGCATCTAGACCTCAGCTACTAATATGACGACCCAGCATCCAGAATCTTCACAATACAGTATAATGCATCTGATTTTGATTACTGTAAACTATTAATCTTTTGTTTACAATGCACAGTCAACACCTGATAATCCAAAATATCCACTCAATTATTTAAATATTGCACTTCGGTGTACATTAAGCTTAATGGTCTATTCCTGGTTCTACATGGTTGTGCATTTACATACAAAACCAGTTTTAAGTGATCCTAATAGTATTTTGTTACAGATCATATGGGAGGAATAAGATGGGTCCAGAGGATAAAATCATACTATACAAAAATGTAAAATAAAATAATTATAATATTATATATATATTTATATTTATTGTAAACAGTAGTTAGCCCTGTTAGCTCATAACCAATTGGTCCTACATTAGAGTTCCAGGCAGGGCAGAACATCTGGACATTTCGTACACTCGCTGCCTCTGTTCATCTAGCAGTACATATGTACTTGGGTGTTGGTTGATTGTTTAGTTCACATCCTGGGAAATCATGTCATTGACATGGCAAAGACGGGGGGGAGGTCTGACCACTAACTGGATGGGTTATCATATGAACAGCCTCTATGTTGACTAGGTGGACCTAGAACAACCTAACAGGCTTCCTGCCCCAGAATAACGGAAACCATAAAATTTAAGGTTTTGCTAGCATAATATACACTACAACATTCAAGGTGACAGTTCCAAAATTACCAAGCAAAACTACAATATCAAAATTAAAACCAAAACCTTTTAAAACAGTCTCGGTAACTTCCTCAGATTTATTATCTTTATAAAATGAACATTAAAGGAGATACTGTCACACAAATTCTCAACCCTTGCGAGATGGGTTGAGGGATTTAATAAAAATTAAATTGTCATGTACTCCCTACGAAATAGGATCACACTTCTTGTCCCATTTTTTTATATTTTTTTTTTTAAGATATTTTACTTGATTAAACCAATATTTATAGATATGGCAGAATATCCTTTAGGTAAAATAATTTAATTCTATAAAATTTAAACCTACCATATAATTGTCTTCAAAGTAGGCTAAATGACTTGCATGCACTTCTATTTCTTTAGGCTTAGATTTTCTATGAACATTCCTTTAACTTTATTAAAGCAATATTTGACAGTGATATCACCTTGCATATGCATGTAAAACTGTAAATTGATAGTGATCTAAATTTATATCTAGCACAGAAATAATCTAAGCTAAATTGCCTTATAAAAAAAAAGAGAGACAAGCCACGTTAAATTGGCACACACAAAACAGTTGACTGTATATTGGTACAAAAGTCTGCAAGTCATATTACAATAGTTACAAGGATGAATTTCCTTTGATGGCTTTCAAGTCCACTGATGACATAATAGAGAACAGTACAGTACTCAAACCATTTTGACAAACTTGAAGACATTTCACATATGTAAAACTTAAAATATACTATACTGTATATACAAAAATTCTGGATGATACTGCCATCAACAATGAAGCGGAAGATAGTATGCAAAAGCCTCCAAAACATCCACTAACACTACCCCGTACCAACATTGAGGTCAGACAACGAGCTGCACCGCCTCCTTCGTGTGCTGCCTTTAACACAACGACAAGATGGAAGGGCAAATCTCACTGTCAACACTCTACTTCTTGCTTGAGCTCCCGTGTTCTCTGTTTCATTTATGATGTCAGCACCTGGACCTCCTCTTCCTGGCATAGGAAGTGGGGAGTTGCTCCGTGCTGAGCCATATACAAGAGGCAGATATTGAGTTATATTGTGGGAGAATAGACAAAACATATGGGGGAAAAATGAGACCTGGCATGCAAAATAAACCAAATGTCTGAATTATGACTAGAAGCAAAGATCATGGCCACATTGCCCAACATCTTGGAGGGAAGGGGGGGCAGGGGGATGGTTGAATCCTAAATGATGGAAGTAAATATAATTCATTAAATATTAAGTGTTAAATTCCCTTCACATAAAGTGCCCCACATAAATCACATCACACTTTCCCCAAGTCCTTTATCTGACCAGCATACAAACACTCCTTTAAAAAAAAAAAAAAAAATAATATATATATATATATATATATATATATATATATAGTTTATTAGTATTTTAAAATAAATACTCCCTTTCCATCATTCTAAAGATGACATTCCATTAACGTAAAACCATCTTGTAGTTTTAAATGTAACATCCACACCCTACCTGCTTAACCCTTTGGCTGCTACACCAATTTTTCCACTCGATACCTTACCGATGGTAAAAAATGCAGTCTAGTAACTCAATTTTTATTAAATTTTGAGTATTAAGCCCTGACCTTTTCAGTCGTGCCATTTAAAAATTTTAATTATTTTCATAGCGAAAAAATAAACACGCATTTTCTCTTAGAAAATATGATTGTAAGTACAGCAATGCAAAATCAGGCGGTGTCCCCAAGACTCGGTAACACAAATAGAACCAATAACTAACAATTTTTTTTTTTTTTTTTTTTTTTTTTTTTTTTTTTTTTTTTTTTTTGCAGCAGCATTTTGGGGGCATTTTACACAGGGTTTTCTCCTTTTTCATTATATTTCTAACAAGACAGATTTGCTATTTTCATATACTGTATATCATGACATTTGAAATATATCATTTGAAATATTTTTATGAAAAAAAAAAAATTTTAGTCATTAAACAAGGGAAAGTAACGATACTATACACATTCTAAATACATTATACAGACTATCAAACAAGGAAATATGCATACTTGCCATGAAATTATATTTATTTTTGAATACAGGTAACCAAAAATAAATACAGACTTTTTTTCCATACATTGATTTGTGTTCATTTTACATTTCAAGTAAGACTAAAGCATGTTCTTTTCACATTTAACATTAATCATTATAGGATTCAAAATGAAGAATTAACACTGAAAAATAAAATTACAATTTGATTAATTTGCCAAGAGACTGCAGGATCTACCAGGTGCAGGTGCCTATTTTGACGGTCAGGTGACCTGGGAAAACATTACACAACTAGGAAACATGGACCGAGGTTGCGCACTGCAGCCAAAGTCTCATTGCCTCGACGTCAACGCTATCAGATTTTGCTGCCAAAGGGTTAAATACTTAACTTTCTATTGTAGTTGAGAATGCAACAAAGTATTGTGCACAAAAAAGCATGTATACAAGGCAATGTTGAAAGAACTAGAAACAAAACAAATAAAATAGTAAAAAAAAAAAAAGCACAAAAAATGGCAGGACAAAATTATGGGCCGGAACAAGAATATAGTTTGAATCGGTAGTAGAAGAAACAGAAAGACACCATTATTTTCCCTACAGTTACCCAGGTGGCTTCTGCTCCTCTCTCCTGCTGGCTGTGGTGGCATGAAAGTGAGTGAAAACATCCAACATGGAATTTCTGTCTGTGTCATCAGACTCCCCCATTGGAGAGGGAAGGGTTGCTTGTATGAACAGATAAGGACATCCAGGTTGGGTTGACAGCATAAAACATGTCTATGAAGTGATCGCTGGCTTTAATTAGTAGCTCGTACTTTATTTTCTCTACCTCACCTAGGACAAACACTATAGAGTTGCTCTTTCCCTTGTTGGTTTAGTCAAGTGTTGCCTCCAAGTTCTTATCTGGTGAGTCCAATAAATTTGGTCTCTACATTTTCACCTCACCAAGATGTTTCTTTGTTGCCTAATTTGTTTCCCCTGGCATTTCAATCTCTGAGCACAGTATTAGGAGATTAGCCCTGGCTTCCCTTTGACATTGTTGCCACCTTGCCTGTGACCTAAAGGAAATTTTCATTACTTTTGTCATTCTTCAATAAGCCTTCTGCTGTTTGGCTGTATGTACAGTACCAGAACCATGATCTTGTTCTATACCTGTAAATTGTTTATCACTGGCATATCCTGAAACCCCCAGTGTAATTGCAACAATCGCTGCTCTTCATTCCTCCAGATCCTTCTCTTTCCTAATTATCTGGATTTTGCTTGGGTAGATCATGTTCCCTGTTGCATACATTAAATTTGTTTCTGCTGTAGAAGTTTGTAAATACTTTTCCTGCGTGTATTCTTACAGCTTGACTACATCATTTTAGATTTTATCTGCATTACTCATACTACTATTTTCTCCTGAATGTCAATGTCCCTGGCCAAGGGCTGTGGGTGGCAGTCAAGTATTGGGTTGCAAAGAGGTCGGGCAGGGTGTGAACACACGAAATGAGCTAGAAAAAAAAAATTGGACGGGCAAGACCAATTCAACTACATTTTAAAAGTACAGTAGATACAATGCTCGTAGAACACTAATGTTGCATCCGATATCTGAAAGTGAAGCGGCAGATCCAGGAGATGAGCCTCCCTATCAACAAGCACATACAGGTAAGAACACTGCACCCAAACCCACCTCTCCTAACACACAGCACAGTCCCCTTCACCACCTATACTCACTGATTGAACATTCCAGAGCCAAGCACAGAGGTGATGCATACTGTAAATATGAAAATGATAGAATGATTTTCCATTAATACAGATGGGATCACAAACCACAAAGCATCCTGGAATGAGTGCTGGAGCTGTAACTACAATGTATTGAATAGAGATGACAAACCAAACTGCCAGCCATGATTAATATTTAAATATTCTTGCAACAATTATTTAGCGGTGAGAAAATAAAGATGCAAAACATGGAGACAGGTAGGAAAGAGGAGGAACGAAGGCTGGCTGTTTAGTTTGCTGCAGAGTATTGAGATTAAACCACGAGTTACAAATAAATCACAGTAGTACATTGTAGAAAAAAGTTTGATAAGTAAATAATGGCTCCTCATTGCAGTCATATATAACCCCCAGCAAACAGATGGAGAACTAAACAAGAATAGGATGATAACTATACAAGATTGAAAGCTGCATGGAGCATGGAACAAGCAGCAAATAAGAGCCTAATTACTGATATTTGGCATCTTAAATCAAAACCCTCATGAAGGCGACAACAAACGAGGAGCAAAATTAGTAAACATAGCAGTCGCCCAAAGCTTAAGATTTGTAGTATTGCACCAGATACTCAGGAGAAGTGGCAGGCCAACATACATGTCATTAACAAAGTCCTACAAGGTTCAGTTCTTGGACATATCCTGTTTCTCATGTATGTAAACGATCTCCCAGACGAAATAGACTCATTCCTCTCAATGCTGTATGAGAAGTGTTAAGACAGGAAGACAACAAGAGGCTGCAAGTTGACCTGGACAAACTGAAATCCCCAATGATTTAAATGAATAAACATTACTTTTTGTCTCTTCATGGGGGGGATGATTATCTTAAATTGTAGCATGAATTGTAGAATGCCTGGAAATGCATGATACAATTAAAAAAAGCTTGCTAATTTAGAAATTTGCTGATAAAAGCTAATTTGCAAACTTTCAAATATCAAACTTACAGAAATTTATTGAATGCTCATATGAAACATTTAATGAAATTGGGGTCAGTTCTACAAGCCACTTGTAGGGTCAAAGCTTCATTACATGATACAACAGTAGAATACATGTATTGCATGTTGTTTCTGCCCTTAAAGTATTTTTATAGAAACAGTTTATTCCACTGTCTAAGCACCTGTACCATTCACATAGTGTATATAAAACGGTGACTGAATTGCCTGCCGCCTTCTAAAGTGTACCCCAATGCTCATTAAACTATCCAGTGCATGGGTGATAAAGGTAAAATATTTTACAGTTAATATTATAACTATCAAGACCAATAATAACAGTTATGCAAAGGGATCACACTAAAGTGATATTTGAGAGAAACTCAATTGGAGCAATGAGGAGACTCGAACGAGTTATTGGGAACTCTCAGTCACACCTTACCACTGTACCATAACATGATATAAGTTATACAATTTGGGATTCCACTGAATCCACAGGAAGCCTGGAGGCTTCTGCTGAAGCCAGTCCAACACACACCCCCCTCCATGCACTCTGGTGAATGAATAGAGTTGTATGTAAAACATGGCCTGCCGTCTTGTGACCACCCAAACGTGTACATGCTGTATAGTACAATATGGGACTTATTTTTTTATTTTAGTCGCCTATGTTTCGTGCCTAGAGCAGACTGGTTCTAACCCTGACAAGCTGCTCAACAAAGTAATCTTCCCTCGAATGACTTTACCTCAAGCCACACTGCTACTGAACGATTTCCTGCCCTAAGTTTTTCTTTAATTAAAATTTAGTTAATTTTTTTTGCTATGTCAGGAAGCAGCAATAATTGACATGGACATGTTAAGATGAAGCAAGTTATGATATTTAATAAAGATAAGCTATGAGTAATTAAACCTTATAAAAGTGGCCTTTCATTTTTTTGCATTTCTTTTATGAAATTTGGCTAACGCGAATGGGAATATGCCCCATACCATTTGGGTGCATCTGTGTTCTCATCCATTTGTCATCATGATGGTATGCTATTTTGATAGTAGTTCTTGATAATTAACACAAATCCACTTTTGAGTTTGTGATAAAAAAAATACATTTGCCCATTTGTAAACAATTTGTTGCCCATTACTGTAGATTCTACCCTCCTCCTATAGCCCTATTTAATATGGATTAAAGACAGACCGAACTGTAGTCACTTTTGTGTGTGGATTGGTGGGTTCATTTGTTTCAGCCATGTTATTGTGACTATCTTAATTCTTTAATGTTTATTTACCATTGGCACCACTTAATGAACTTCAAGTTCACTAAGCACCCTTAAATATGATAAAAATACTGTCAGCATAGTTTAAAAGTATATTTTACAAAAAAAAAAAGGATAGGGGGGACAGCTTAATCACAATTTTGAATTATTGACCATCATATTCACACTCCACAGGCTGCCTACCTTTCCTGTTGCAACCCTCAATTCTTCAAGCTCTTGCAATGCTGCACATTACTCATGTGCAACCATTAATCTTTTACACATCCCTCTAGTAAATTCATAGTTTATTCTTCCTGACCTGGGCTTGCATGGCACCAGCAACTCTCCATCCCTAACACTAGTTTGAGCTTTACTCTAGTATCTTCCTCTACTATCATTTACACATCAGAATATTAACACTTCCCCAGTCACACACTTTCCTTCTCTCTACACTACAGGGGCTAGATTCACGAAGCAGTTACGCAATCACTTACGAACCTGTACATCTTTTCTTAATCTTTGGCGGTTTTGTTTACAATTATTAAACAGTTAATGAGCTCCGAAGCACCAGGAGGCTGTTTATAACAATAACTGTTGATTGGGAAGTTTCCATGCTTGTAAACTGTTTAATAAATGTAACCAAAGCCGTCAAAGATTGAGGAGAGATGTACACGTTCGTAAGTACTTGCGTAACTGCTTCGTAAATCTGGCCCCTGGTTATTAATCTTTACTCAGAGGCAAGCAAAAATACACTCCTCTAAATAGTTCTCCAGTCGGCTATTTAAACTGGTATGAGATCACTTCAGTATGTTTTATGAAGTGCTTTACTCAATAATCAGCCACATGCTTTGCGAACGCCTGTTATCCGAAAATGCCTGTTATCCATTTGGGGTTTGTTCAGATAAAGTTCGGATAACTGGTGGGACAGGCAGCAGTCTGAATAAAAATGTGCAATAAAGATAGAACTACAGTAGTTTGCCTAGTGACTGTACACAGCACCACTGGAACAGTATTCATACACTAATGGATGGATCTTAAGCTTTCAACTCTGCCATGATATTAGGTACATTACAGTACATGGTAAAAGGCAGTTTGCTGAGGTTACCTCATCACCATTAATCTTCACTTCAATCAACCCAACACTTATCATCCACCACATCATCTTTTCTATCTAAATAACTAAGATTGTAGTTGATGGAGCAATGTTAAAGCAGATCAGAATATATATTGGCGAGTAGTACAAACAAAATGCTGTTGAATTTCTACAACAAAATTGTCAATTTTTCCCCCCTAGCATTTTAGGATAACTATTTATCCGAACACAACATGTTATCCATTCAGTCTCGGTCCCGAGGGGTTCGGATAGCATGTGGCCGACAGTATTTGTCTCTAGTCTGCCTTCATTATATTAGATTATAATATCTGGTAAATAATCAGAAAACTTCATATAGAACAAAAAAATTTAATCTTGCAAGTGATCATACTTTCTCAGCAAATTTATTGAATTGAAGATTCAGTCAATTCCGATTCTGAAGTCAATTCATTCATTTATTATTTGTAGAAATGCTCTACTGTATCTGCACCATGCTATAAATTTGACAGAAGTGTGTTTAATTGACAACTATTCTTGAACTTCTTCTAACCATCTATGTCATCTTCCAACACAACATAAAGCACAGAATCCTGTAGAAAGTAATATTTTTCAGAAAAATAAATTGACGATTCAGAGCTCGTTTAAAATATAAAAATTAAAAGAAATTGATACAGTACACGAAATTTATTCTCTCTCTCTCTCCAAGCAAAGTGACCTAAATCATTTCTATTTAAATTATGTCTACAACACTAGACAAAATGTCTAAATTATGATTTGCAAAACAGACAAATGTGTCCAGTCAGAAACTTGTCGCTAATGAACCCTCCATAATGTTAAGGAAAAAAAATTTACAATAGCTCCATGCATCATCACCCATGCAAGCCATGTCAGTACAGTACTTCTATGTATCATATTAGTAAACTAACATTCACAGAGCATGCAATGCATCAAGATTTATTACAGAAATTACTACAAAATTTTAAATTCCATGCTTACTCAAGCATTCAATATTTCCCATCCCATAAAAATGTTTCCTAGTGAAGCTTTTGTATTAGTAAAAACTACTGCACTGAACTAACGATCCCAAGTCCATGCTGAATATTGAAAGCTCTCGCACTAACCTTCATTATAATTGGGATAAAGCATTTTCTTCTTTTTCTTCTTCTGGTGCTTTTTGGCACACAATAACTTGCCTTTCTTAGTTTTTTCCTTGTTGTTGTTGTCGCCTACAACAGTCTGTCTCATGGCCTCACGGCTGTTGGTGAGAAAGCAGCTAGTCATACTGGGAAATGATTAACATGAGAAATGGTATTAATATCGTTCGTGTAAATGCTACCAACCTAATCAATTTACACGTGTGTACCTGTTATCTATATCTCATTTATGTTACTTCACAGCAAACAAGGATCAAGATAGGATTACAATCTTTTGTCCACATTGAGTGAAACCAAGCAAATCAAGTGTAGCCTGGGGCCAGGTTTGAGGAGAACTCTTGAAACCAACTACAGATAACGTACAGATAATCGTATACTGCACTGGTTAATCCACATTTATAAACAAAAATATTTCATTAAACTGAGATTTGAGTGATGCATCTATGTTCACCTACACTCACCAACGTTTGTGTCTAGATACATACAACACTTCTACAAATTGTCTTTGTCAGTCTTGTCAAATGCACATGTGTCACTTCATTCATCTCTAACATCCAGTGCTTCACTCAAACTAAATACTATGTTACAAGTACACTGCACCTCTTCCAAACATTGTTGACCAATAAATGGGCATAGCAACATAATGGGTCCTGATATTAAAGAGAGGTGGGTGGGGGGGAAAAAATACCAGTTGAGAGTATCTAAGAATCTTTTAACTGCCAAGCATAATTATGGTTTCAAAATTGTAGAGGTAATTTAAAATGAAACACAGCATATAAAACAATTAAAACACTCACTGTTGCTGAAAGGTTTTTGAAGGGATAAGACCAGCAAGAGTTTGGTCTTCCTCCCCATCCCGGTAGGCCTGCCACCAGTTGGGGTCGGATTGAGATATCACATGAAGAATGTCCCCTTTCTGGAAGCTCATGCCCAATTCCCTAAAATAATTTATACCTTGTTTTTAACCACAATATAAACTTCATTTTCTGCAACAAAATTACTTCATGTTAATACAAATAGACAAAAAAAAATTTTTAAATGAATATTTAGCAAACATTGAATGACACCATACTGGCATACTTAACAATTGTACTAACACATTGCCAAAATTTTGTTATCTATAAATGCAGAGAAATCACAATTTTTTTGAGTGCTCTTAAATTAAATAGGAAAATATAGAAAAAACCTATACACTAAAATTGTTCTGACATATTCAGTCATGCTTGAAAGCAGATTTTGCAACAGTTTATGCATGCTACTAATTGTATTTATGTATTTGTTTTAACACAATGTACACTTCATATTACACAAGAATTATTGTACTGAGCATCCACTGAAACCTGGATCTCCTTAAAATAGATTACTCTAAACAACGGACCAAATCTGGCAATCGTATCTTCACTTCCAAACAATGCATTTATTTGTAGAAATGCTCTACTGTATCTGTACCGTGCTATAAATGTGACAGAAGTTTGTTTAATTGACAACTTTTCTGTGGCATCCGTAGTTGCAAGCACATAAACCACATTTTCCGGGAGAGAGGTTTGTCTGACCTCTCATTCATTGGCTACTCCTTTGGATATATCACCAAGAGTTGAAGCCATTTCACCTAGCTAGCATAATATGGGTACATCAGATAAGGGTAAGAGGAACTTTCTTTTACCACGGATAACAAGGCCAACTGGAGAAACATGATCACGGCTGGGATGGCAAATAGTTGGCAGAGTATGGCACTGGCACAATTGCTGACACCACAGTTTGAAAAAAAAGTGACAGTAGTGATGGTAAGAGTAGTGAGAAACGGTGAAACCTCTTAAAGTACGAGTGTTTCGATAATTCTGTTTACCGGTGATCTATGCAGTATTGTAGCATGTAGCTGGCTGGCTGTTGGCTACACCAATCTGTAGCCAAAAGAATGGCACTAACCATGGGCATTGAGAATCTCAAGGCTAGTTCAGGGCTACGCAGAAGTTTAACACAATATGACACTACTATAGCCAAATATTGCTAGTTTTGCATTACTCGCTAATTGTCTATTGAATATGGGATAACCATTTGTGTCCTCAATACTGTAAACAACTCAACGATGAGAACCTTAAAAGCTTCCCACACAGCTGGGGCCAACAGCTATTAAAACAAAACTTGAGGCTCTCTCCCAGTCCAGAAATTTAATTAAACAGCTGAATAAATAAATAAAGATGTAGAATGTGTGAGAAAGTAGGCTGTAAAAATTTTTTATTTAACATTACTATAGAAAATGTTTTCTTGTTATTCATCAGTAGATTTAATCCTCTGACTTATATAATTAAAAGGACTAGTAAACAATTATTCACAATTTGATCTTGTTTAACTGATGGCAAAATGCTCAAATGCAGCGAAGACAAGAATTGGTACCAAATGACAAAAAAAAAAAAAACTACTGCCCAACACCGTTTTAGCATACTACCCAGTTCAGAAAATATATTCTGCACGCTATATGCAATTTAGGTTACTGTATTTCTCATCATGTGATGACCCTTTCAAGGTCGTGGGGGTGAGGCATGAGGCAATAAGCATAAGCATCCTCTAGTATACAGAGAGGATACATGATCACACAAACAAGAAACAAGGTTTAAGAACTATTTTAAATCATTCGGTGTCTCACCTGCAAGGTATGTACAAGTCCTCTTCAGGATCATAGTCAAAGTGAGCTTTGACATGTATCGTCTGAGCAATGGGTGGGCGAGACGCTGGAGGAGGCTGTCCACTTGGGATGATGATAAAGGTCAAGGTTCCAGTCATACCTGCAATAGTACAGCGAGAATTCCAATTAGTGATTAGTACTGTACTTATGTTAGTAAGAAGAACCAAAGATAAATATTCTGTAAAGATAAACAAAGATAAATATACAAGTAAAATAAGCAGGGCATATTGATAAGATATTAAGGGATCAGTCCTTCAGCCCATCCTATTTTGAATACATATAGGGTACTGTATTGTAAAGTAGATTCCTGATTCTGTTCAAAGTACTTTTATGCCTCCACTTCTATAGCAAATTGGTATCTACACACAATTAGTTTAGCACAATTCACTGTTTTAGTAATCAGTACAAAAAAAATCCTATGTTTTAACTTTTACATTAAAAATTATATTACTGTACTGGACACCCACACATTGCAACCTTCATTAAAAAAGAGGCTCGGATTTTGACCACAACCTAACAATGTACAAATTTTCTTATACTTCCAGATGGGGCAATATACACAGATGCATCTAACCTTAAACAGACAAAACACACACATTCTTATAGATGGATTATATTATATATAGAATAATATATTTTGTCTTGTATTTTCTGAAGACCAAACAACTTCCTAGGGCACCTCCAGGCCATGACTGTTTAATGTGTCAAACTGGTTATGACATTTCTTGAAGTTTATTCTGGCTTTGTGAATTCATTATTCAAATTTAGTAAAGTAGAATATTGAGATATTAAAATATTAAGAGTAGAATATTAAAACTTCCATGTTATTTTTATACTACAAATGCTTGGGAGTCAAGCCAGGAACATTTGTGGATCAGTCTCAATTTCAACAACAATGAGACAGATACACAACTTCATCTGTGCTCAGACAATCATTTTGAATAACGTCATGGCATGGTTTCATCATTGCCCCTACTAGTATTGTGTGCCAGAGTTAAGGACATGATGCAAGAACTTTTATTTTCTATTCTAATCTCATCTGTCAATACAATATAAAATGTCTAGGCTGTCGGATCCTTTTACTCGTACGCAAAAATATTTGTGAGCAAGAAATACATTAGTATTATGCAAAATTCACATCTAACTTATTTATTAAACATGCAAAAAACATTGAGAGGCTTAGATGAAAAAATACAGTATATATACTGTACCTCTTTTTGTAGATGCAAAATCTTAATGTGATATAATACATACCAGCCAGCATATCACAAATGTCATTAACTGACTTTCCTCTCACTTCTACTCCATTCACTTCCAATATTTCATCACCCTCATGGAGGAGACCCGACTTCTCGGCAGCGCCACCTTTCACAATGCGCCCAATGATTACAGAATCACCTTCGTTTCTTATTGTAGCACCCTGAAAGTAAACAATGTATTCAGAACTAAAACATTCCACTGGATGCAAGACACCATTCTCACATCTGTGTACTCAGAACCATACTAACATTATATGCAGAAATACTGTTTACAAATTAGACATTTTTATTTGTAGCAGATCAACGAAGAATACAAAGAGTACAGGGATCATAACTAGCACAGGGAGCATAATTAGCAAAGGGATCATAATTAGCAAAGTGAACATAATTAGCACAGTTTCTACTTGAAGCTCTTCAAATTCGTTTGTTTTTTATAATATCAACCCACAATATTGAATGTAGATAACGCTCAAAGAAGTTGCATTAGCGTGATGTATTAATGAGATCAGTAGGAGTACTCGGAGCATAGGTTCAAATTCTCGTCATGGCTCCTGCTGATTTTCTCATTACAGGTAATATTTAATCAACTTCAAAAGTGGCATAAATAAAATAATATCAATGTTAATTTTTATCACCATTTTGAGCCCCAGGGTGAAAACCAAATGTGCCACAGTGAAAGGGTTAAAGAGACTTTACATTTACAATTATGAATAAGAGATATAAATTTCAAGTCAATACAAGACACACTTGCAAATTATTGGATAAATCACTTATAATAACCAAAAATCGACATGACAGTATCAAAGAGGTATAAACACATGTAAGGAATACAGTATACATTTAGTACAGTACTGTACTGCAAAACATAGCTAAAGCAAAGGAACGTCAAACATACCAAAGGCTCATTTGTCTTGTCTATTCGAACAATTTTTACACTTTCTTCAGGGTAATTTGTGACTCTATCCAGCACTTCCTCCTCGGGCAAGTTACCAACAGGCAGAGGCTCACGCTCAGCAATCCGATCATGTGCATACAGGAGGCCTTCCACCGAGTATTTGTTAAGTATGTCAATAAGTTCCGCTGCCTCAGGTACTGTGTATTCTTGAAGTTCCTGAAGACTCTGTAAAATATTAATGTAAAATATTAATGTAAAATATTAATGTAAAATATTAATGTAAAATATTAATGTAAAATATTAATTACTGTAAAACATTAAAAAAATATTAGATATGCACATTCAAACCATAAAAATATTAATTGATTAATAAGTTTTCTGGTGCTGTAACAATGAGGTCATTTGTACCATATCCATCACAAATCTATACATCGAAACATTTTATTGGTCCCATAATAGCTCATTCATCTGGTCATAAGGCACAGTACAGCATGTTAATGGTGCTGGCATTCTGCTCATCTTCCGCACTTGTATGGTTCATCACCTGGTGCTATTAACATTAAACATCACCATGTAGCACTGTTTACTCCCATCAAGCACCCTTGTCCTGAGCATGAATCATTCCTGTTTACTCCCATCAATCACTTGTCCTGAGCACGAATCATGTCTGCACGTCTTTACTATCTCATCCCACCTATTAACCTCAGGTTTGTCTCATCTTCTACCATCTTGTCTTTCCCACTAAGATGTTTCTTGTACAATTCCTATTTACTTAACTACTTTAGCAATATGTAAAGAAACTAAGCCAAGCAGAATGTTTAAGATTCCCTGCCTCACTTCAAAACAGAACACTGACTGGCAAGTTGTGTTGTTAAGAAAAAAAGGTGGGACAGGTGTAGTTGAGGTAGAGTAGGCAAAATTGTGTAATTAAGGAGAAGAGAGGTAAAGGGGTGTTAGTTGGCAAGTGGTGAGGATGGACAGGGTAGGGTTAGTACTATGGTTGGTGTGTATGTGTAATTACCCAAGTGTAGTTATGGGATGAGAGCTGTGCTCGTGGTCCCCCCCCCCCCCCCCCCGTCTTCCTAGGACACTGTCATAACACTGAAATTATTTTGTCAACATCAATGAACAAGAACCAGCAGCAAGACAACTACTTACTACCTTGTAAACATCACAATTGAGTGTTGGTTGATAAACACGGTCTCAAATTTTGCAAAGGAGATAGAGAATCGAGCAGTAGTACATTTGGGTTCGTTCTACTCTCCATCAGGAATCCCAGGTTTGAATCCTGGGCGGTACAGAAATGGTTGGGCACATTTTCTTTTGCCCAATACCTATTTTTACCTAGTAGTAAATAGGTACCCAGGGAGTTAATCAACTGATGTGGGGAATGCATCCTTGGGGGGACCTTGATAAAAGCTAAAGTGCACATACACAAAGGCTGCCTATCTCCGACAAAAATTATTTCCTAATTAGTGTAACTAAAATTTTCCCCGAGGTGCTTTACAACTTACAAAAGGTAAAGTAATTGGACCTAAATAAGTTTACATCCAGAAAATACTGGTTCCAAGATATGGTTATAGCTTTATGTAACACATTATAGGATACAGCAAGGTTGCTCGATTGTTTCGAGTGTAGGTTAGACAAATACATGGAGAAGTGTGGATGCAGATAAATTCGAGCTGCCTTGTATAATGCAATATCCCTTTTGTGCAGTTTCCACTATTCATATAATGAGCTACAGCTCTCATGCCAAAATAAAAACAGGAAATTGAATTTTAGGGAATTAGATTAAACTATTTTCCTTAAATATCAAATTAATTATATTTTGAGTCACTACAAAACTAAAACCCAAAAGTACCTAATTTCATCTTCATAGTTTCCTACCTAGTGCTTCAAACCTACACTGAATCTTGCACTATCCACTTCCGCAATACACTATTTACTCTCATAAAGCCGATGTACATTTTTGTATATACTGTATATAAATAAACTTGTGTTTTAATACTCCTGGATCATACCTCCGCTAAAAGTTCTTGAGCATTGTCAGTGACAGGTGTGGGGGGTCGATTTAAACACCACGTTTCTTGCACCTTATTGTGAACAGCCAGCACCTTCTGGAACTCTGGATTGGTCAAAAGTTGGGCCACAAGCGTCATATCTTCACTAATTCGGTGGCCATTAGACTTTAGCACTGTCTGGATCCTTTGTAGTGACTGAATAAGTTCATTAATACCTGAAAAGAAATAAGAACTCAACAGTCAAGTTTAAAAAAGGCATTAATTTTAGCTTTGCTTAATAACATTAGGACTTAATATATAAATACAGTGTGTATTCCAAGTATGTACAGTATAATTACTGGTAACTTTAATTATTGTTGGATTTTGTGATGTTCTTGCTTTGTGCTGACCATATATTTCTATCTTACTTTATAATAAGTGCAGCAATGATGATATATATGAGAGAAAATGCAGAGTAGAGGCGTGGGTGAAAGAAAATTCCATGTACAGTAAATTAAAATGACCTGAAAATAGATTCTTGGGGGAAAACGGAGTGATGTACTTCCTAATATCAATACCAAAGTCAATTTTATGATGCACATGTTTTAAACATTTAAAATGTTATATGGTGTAATAAAATAAACATTAAGTTCAATATTAACGGTACAATATTTTACTTCCAGCTCAACAGTAGTCATGCCAGTGTTGTACTTAAAATTCAACCCAAAGCTCTCTTACCTATAACTTTACTAGGGGTATCAGCACTGGCCTGGGCCTCCACCCCAGCTTGTAGCTCCTCAACTGCAAATGCTTCATTAACAACCCCAGTTGGCACAGGTTTGTTCGCGAGCTGCTGTAGCTTCTGAGATGATCGTAATGATGATCTTAACATTGCTTCATTCTCTTCACGTTCCCTGCGAACCTTTAGCTCCTCCTAAATAAAATTTAGAAACAAACTGTTTTAGTGCAAGCATTGTGCATCCATTCACACATGTATACCATACATATTACCTTGCCTTATGGCCTTATGGTTACCTTGCATTCATTCCAGGGGTCAAGGTCCCTGCAGCCCAGTCTCAGACCAGGCCCTACTAATGCACATATATACAGTAATGACAATTATATCTTAGCAAAACCATACAAAATGTTGACAACCATACCTCATATTTTTTTATTTTATTCATCTCTTCTTGTGTGGATGGCTGCTGTATTAGTCCTTCTTGCTGTGAAGGCGGGAGCTGAGGAGATCTCTGGGGTTGGTCTGGAATGCGTGGAGGCGTGGACTTTGGTAGCGTGCCATTCTGCGGTGTGGCACTTCCAGATGACCCTCCCTTCTTGCTGCTTTTACTGCTATTATTATTATTATTGTGGATTGGTGTGATTGGCTGACTCTGTGGCCTAGGTGGTGGGTATCTGGAATAAGACAAATATTTCTAATCACTAATCCCACAAGCTCACAAGAAAGTAGCATCATTTGCAACTTAGGGCCCTACTACAATGAGAGAACTGAGGCATGCTTAATAACTAGAGTGTTTCCTAATAAATTTAGGCAGTAATGACCTCTGCACAATCTCCAGGCTGGCAATTTTGCCAGATTTTAATGGAGACATTATGCTTTTGATGCATCGAGTTTCATTTGGGTATATCTCTACTTCTAATTCTGTATTTCAGTTTGGTTCAGAACAAAGTGCAAACTGTATGAATTTTAGATCTTTTGTCAGAACTGCTAGCTAACTAGCTTATAACAGTTTAGAGGATGGATACATTATACTGTACTGTATTACATTACTTTACTCAGATACAATGTAATGCAATGTTGAACCTTATTGGCTTGCATAGATTTATGCAGCGTGTACCGATTCTGTATATCAGTTTGGTTGAGAACTAAGTGCAAACTGTAGGAATTTTAGATCTTATGTCAGCACTGCTTGCCAACTAGCCTATGAGCAGTTTAAGGGATGAATATATTACATTGTATTACTTTACACTGCATTACGTAGTGTGTGTGTGTGTGTACTCTATATTACACCAGGCATCACCATTGATGTAAGTTTCATTCAGCTCATGTTGTTTTATACCAATCCCATTACAGTACTGTTACTATAGTTACCTTAATCCTTGGCAACCTGCCCATTATCCATGTTAGGTAGATGTGCCAGTTCATCTTAAAAAGATTTTTTTTTTATTAATGACATCATAAATCCCTTTGTCATTTTTGTGCAAATTGGATCACCTCATCCATAAATCTGATGACCTGATAATTTAGGCTATCTTTAATCACCTGGCTCCTGTTACGGTAATGCAAGAACTTTGGCTCTTCTTCATTTGATTCTTATTTACTGTGTAGTTCTCAGCTCCTGCTTCCCACCTCAATATGATAAAATCAGCTAGAAATGAGTATGGTTTATTATTTCTGTTCCCCTTAGTGCTATGCTTCCAGTCAATATTAGTTCAAATCTATTTTAGTCTTTGCCTCGTGGCACCGTTTGTTGAACAATGGATTAATCCTGTTTTTTCTCTTTCTGGACTTTCTGGCATGGAATAATCTCTTGCAGTTGTAGTACACCTCCTGGCAATGAATTCCACAATTTCAATTGTGGTACACCTCTAGGTCAAGTGCTTGATGCACTTCACTCTAATTCTTTTATTTTGGTGTCTACTTCCTTCAGGCTGCAATCTAACTGCCTTCTCAGTATACTTTTGTTTTTCAAACTCCCCTTCCCTTCCCCCATACAGTGGCTCGTCAAATGTTAGTATCTCAATGTTGGCTTCGTTTTGCATTATGATGATCACAAGGAAATAATTGTAATTTACATTAGTCGACTAAAGTTTAACAAATTCATTATTACATCGGTGTGAGGGGAGGGGAACGGGTACATGTGTGAGGGGAAGAGGAGAGGAGGGGGGTGCACGAGTGTCGGGGGAGGAGGTTTGTGCATGTGTACTTGCCTAGTTCTGCTTGCAGGGTTGAGCTTCAGCTCTGGTCCCTGCTCTAAACAGTCAGTCAGCTGGTGTACAGGTTCCTGAGCCTATTCGACTATCGTACTCGCATTTGAAACTGTACAGTATTGCCTCGAGATTTCGTGTGTCATGAAGTAAGTCCCTTCTCTCCAGATGTTTAAGGTTTTTTCTCACTACTGTATTTCCATCACCTTGCATGGTATAGAAGTTAGGGACACTGGCCTGTAGTTCAGTGCCTCTTGTATGTTGCCCTTTTGTATATTGGGACTACGTTAGCAGTCTTCCATATTTCTGGTAGGTCTTCTGTTTCTAGTGACTTAATATACACTGTGGAGAGTGGCAAAGTGCTTCTGCACACACCTTAGTACCCATGGTGAGGTTCTGTCAGGTGCAACAGCCTTTCCCACGTCCAGGTTCAACAGATACCTCTTAACCTCATCTCTGGTAATTTCAAACCCTTCCAAGGTTGCCTGGGATTTTAAAGGATAAGGTTAAGGGATTTCTCCTCGTTTTGTTGTGAAGCCCTCCTGGAATTTCTTGTCGAGTTTTTCACGCATCTCTCATTCTGTGTACCTGTCCTCACCATTTCTCGGTTTCATCACTTGTATTGTTGTGTTCCTCCTGATGTGACCGAGAAGCAAATTTGGTTATGCCATGGTTTTATTTGCATTATTATTTTCAGACTGCTGCTCTGCTCACTTTCAGGTATTCATTCCTGGCTCTCGGTAATCTCTCTCTGCTTTTTGGTATTTCTGCAGCTACTCCACAAATTTTTATTTAATTTCTTTGCTTCCATACACTCCCTATTAACCAATGGATTCCTCGTCTTGCTAATCTTGTTTTTCCTTCTAGGTCAGGATAAACTTGTTTACTACCTCCTGACACTTTTGGGTGACAATCCATGTCTTGTACAGACTTAGCACCGAGTTCTGTTTCTCATAGTAATTCTATTAAGAATTTTCTCATCTCATTGTTCCCCTTTCATTATGCCAGCCCATTGTTTTCTAGTTCTTTTTTGGGACAGATTACTCCTAATTGCACCAGATACTCAAATATCAGTACAATGTGGTCACTCATTTCCATGGGAGCTTCCAACTTAACTTCCCTTACGTCAGATTCAGGGTGAATATTGGAAAAAGTCTAGCCAGTTCATCTTCCCCTCTCTCTCTCTCGTGGGTCCCTTGACATGTTTGTTTAGAAAGTTTCTTGTTGCCACGTCCAGCAGCTTAGCTCTCCAGGTATCTGGTCCTCCAAGAGAATCTCTGTTCCCCAAATCTTCCCATGGTTGAAGTCTTCCATGATTAGCTGTCTGGAACTGTTCCTGCAAGAAGCAAAAGCTGCTCTCTGTTATATTAATGGTAGTCATGTTGTTTATTCCATCATATTCCTGTCCGAGTCTTCCGTCATTTGGTACAGTTATATATTACTACTACTATTTTGTCTTCTAATTGCTATGTTGCCTGTTATGTAGTCACTGAAACCCCCACAGACCAGGATAATCATCTCCTCAAGCTCCAGTCTTTTATCCGCAGACCCACTCCATCTCTTCCTTCCCTCTTTCCTTACTACATAGTAGCAGTAGGCATCCTGTAGTCTTGGGAGACTATGGAGTTGCACTCAAGTTGCCAAGGCTGGAGGGAGAAGCTGTTACTATGTTACTACATAGTACAGGTATTCCTGCAGAAACACTGCATTTGTTGACTTTCACTGGTTTTGTTTCTGTGCGTGCTATTATGTCCTAGTTTTCTTCTTGCGACCTTTCTCCGAGTTCACTTGTTTCCATTTGCAATCTCATCTATATTTGTGTACATTGTTTTAAAGCTCACTTTTCCCTGTTCATTTTCACTTCCTCTCCCTGATGGACATTCTGCTGGTGTAGGAAGTTGTTCCATGGGTGTGGCAATTTGTGAGATGGTTAACAGTGCCTCGGAGGATTCTGGGGTGAGGGGTCAAAGAAGGGGAAGTCAAGGAGGGTGAGGGGTCAAAGGAAGGGGGAAGTCAGGGAGGGTATGGGGTGAGGGGGGAGTAGGATGAACATCTGAATCTGGATAGGGAGGGTTTGGGGGATGAGGAGGGTTTCTACAGGGAGCAAGGTAGAGGAGTTGCAGTCTTCTCTTGGGTTGCTGGTTCCCCACTTCCCCTCTGGAATATAGGGTTGGGGGGGACAGTGGGTCCCCCGGTTCTCTCCTCTCTTCCTAGCATCTGCTACACTGCTTCTCTCATCCCTTGTCATGTCCCTCTGAAGGAATACTTTTTTATATCTTCTTACATTTAACAGTTGGCTCTTCTTTTGCTAGAATTTCCTATTTCCTCCTTTGTGCTTTGTAGTCTTCTTCATAAACACAACCATGATCAGTTGATCTCAGTCCTTGTTGCACAAGCCTAGCCCGAAAAACTTCTATATGCTTTGTTCAACCCCTCCATTTAAACCCTTTGTAATATGCACGCACGCTTATCTGAGAAAATAAATCAAATATCCCCATACAAGATGAACCTTAACCAAAACTTCAATCGGACTTGAGAATGGTCCAGGACGGACTGAAACGTCATCGTCCCTTCACCTTCTAGTGTGTGGTCTGGTCAATGAAACTTCAATCCTTTTATGACACACCTGCACCTTGCCATGACACATCTGCCCCAACACACACACAACCTCAGAAGAGACACTTGCCGATGGTAATAACGAGAACACGTGGCTTACCTTGGCGGGGTCTTGGTGCGAGCCACAAAGGAATCGGGCACGTCGACAGCCATTTCGCGGTGACCCGGGTCGAACTCGACCATGCTGATCATGTTGTCGAGGCCAATCTCGGGGGCAGAGATGACGGTGGGGGGATCTCGCGACTCCCTCCCCTTGCGGGAGTGCCGTGGGGTGCTGCCCCCTGTGCCCTTGTGGCGGGGGGTGCCGCGCCCCACCTCCCCACTACCGCTGCTCCCTCCCGATTTGCGAGAGCTGAAACAAAATGAACAAATTAGAACATCTCTAAAACGTTGTTATATCAGAGACTACTAATTAAAATTAACCGTGATGTATAACAATTAACTGCACTCTGGATATCATCAATTAAATAAATGGGATAAAAATATGCTACGCAGTTCAGTTAATTTAATCAAGATAACATTTTAAACACACACTTCACACATGACTCATTAACATTAAAACATAGAAAACTATGTCCACATTTGCAACATATCAATTTATTTCATATGTACCAATAGGAGAAAGGTTGTACAAAATACCCGGGAAGAGCAAAATTAACTTTCAAGAAAGACTTACTAACCCAGTCATAAACTTGAGCATCGTGACTGATCCTCAAGCCCGCGGCTTCACGTTAACCCGATACCAATGTCGCCCATGGCGGTAAATGTTCTCTTATGTACACTAATGTCTCTGTTTCGCTGCACTCTTTATACACAAGTCTGTATGAATGTGCCATTGCTAGTTCTCACTGTGTTACCCATTGTCAAACTGGTAACCATCATCTTTCATGGTTTAGTCCTTGTTCTTCTATTGAACTATCGACCAGATTACACGCAGTCCACTAGGATTTAATGTTACATCATCCTCACAGGTATGTTTCCATCGAGTTTATCTTCGATTCTTTGAACAAGACACGCAAAATTGTTCTAATATTTTCATAAAAGTTTCATGAAAACACCTTTATATACATTGGCCAAGTTTAATTAATTGCAGTATACTGCGAACAAAGCTGGTAGGGTGTAGTTCCCAAGGGTCCCCAGACACCGGACATGTCCCAATAGGATCTCTTTCAGTGGTCTGTGGCGTCTCAACACTGCTGCTCTCACCTCGTGCACAGCGTCCAAGCAATTTCTTATCCAAGCCTGTGGAATGCATCATTACTCACCCAGATTTGATATCATATGGAGATAACGTCAGCCCGAAGAGACTTATCGCCCTCACCTGCAGTTCACATTCCGACGTAAGTGATATCCAGAGAGGAGAAGGAAGACGGAAATTTTATTTCTGTAATCCTCCTCGCGCTTTACACAAAAAACGCGAGTGGAATCGCCTCTGACACAGGTATGCGCGGGTTTAGAAAATATTTATTTCGACACGCAAAAATTACTTCTGTAGAAAACACGGAAAAACTACGAGCTGATATTAATAAAGTTTTCGATTAGGCAGCAGAAAATAACATGATCTTTAACAGTAATTAATTACAGGTCCTATGGTATGGTAAAAATTAAGACAAAAACAGGGTATAAAACAAAATCTCCCCATCAGCTGCCTGTACACCAAAGACACTCATCTGCCCTGAACTGCTAAACACCACAAACGACATGGTTGAAGTCCTGATAATTAAAACAAATTCTAAATGTGATTGTATACAAGTCACCAGATCCTCAGCAGTTTAAACGACCCAACTTAAGAAAATAGAATACTGCTTATATACTGCTTACCCCACAAACTCTGCCCCTAACATCGTATTTCTTGGTGATTTCAACTTAAGGTATATAAAATTGACAAATGTGGCAAATATTGACATAGCAGGAAGAATCTCAGGAAGCAGTCTGAATGGACAGTCACACGCAATTGACCTCTTCCAGATTGATTGAAGATTAAGCCACCCAAAAGGTGGCACGGGCATGAATAGACCGTAAGTGGTGGCCCTTTTGAGCCATTCAAGAGCTGATACTGGAGATCTGTGGAGGTGCGACTGCACCCTGCGTGACGGGAGATGTCTCCCCCGTGTCTTCCAGATGTGACAAATTTGCTTATAAACCAGCAAATGGTAGACCAATTAGAAAACACCCTAGACGTTATTTTTTACAAACAACGATGAACTGATTAGGGGCAATGATTACAAACTCAGATCAAAACCTAATCGAATTTCAGACAAGCATGGACAACAGACCTGTGCAGCCAGCCTCAAATCCGTGAAGAGAATTCAGCAAATTCAACTTTGTAATAAACTGATTTAAATGGAAACGAATAAACCAAGACCTTGCAGAAATATGCTCGGAAGAACATCTAGAATCTAGATAATGCAAACATCTAGATGATGCAAGCGCATCGAGGAGAAAAGCACAGTAACACTAGAAATGTGTGGAAGGTACATACCAGTAAAATAAATAAGAGAAAAAGATGCAAACGGGAATGAGAACAACGTTCTCCCTATAGGTGAAGAAAAACAACAGAACATCTCAAACACTCCACTATCAACACCGACAATGAAAGTCACGTAGAGAAATAAAAATGATCGAGCTCAGGCTGTAAGAATCAAAATCCAGAAGAGGCAACGAGAGCAAAATGTCATACATGAAATAGAGTAATCTGAAATACTTTTTCTCGTATGCAAACTCTTGACCAGACCATCAAGCCAAGAGGCCTGGTCAGAGACCGGGCCGCGGGGACGTTGAGCCCCGAAATCAACGCAAGATAACCCACAAGGTAACATAAGATTCCTTTCTGATCGAGAAGTATTTTTCAACACAGAAATCTCACTAGTTAGAACTCTAAATTCCATCGTTTTAATACAACGTTTTATGGACGTGCTCATAAAACTAAGACAGGTGCTCTAGATAAAGGTACTGTCCAGATAAGTCCGTGGATATCTTTTTTCCTCGCTACTTGCAGATAACACGTGTGTGATAAGATACCATCACTACACACAACTGAACACAAACTGTGATAACGAATATTCCAACCACTCACGAGTCTCAACCGGCACACATTCTGAACATTTCGGAGGGGCTAACCAGGTATAATAATATGTATACATATACATATATACTGCAATATGTATCCACATAGTATACATGACTGTGAAGCGAAGCAATGAGAGGGCGACTGTGCGCAGTGGGGGTCAAAACACATCAGAACGGGCCTAGGCTTCCACATGTTGGTAGGCATAAAATATGCCTTATGACGTATGCCTGACTATAGTGGCATATCCCACCTCCCAATCCCTCGCCCGGTGCTTCAATCCCACTCCCCAAAGATCCACACATCCAACACCAAGACCTCTTGTTCAACTCATTAGCTTTTGACAAGAGGAAGCGTCCGCATTTGAATCCTACTTTCAGTTAAGGCAAGTGAGAGTGAGAGTAGAGTGTGAGGTAAGCGAGAGGGGAGGGAGAAGGGTAGGTGAGCGTGAGGGAGAAGGGTAGGTGAGCGTGGGGGAGGGGGCGGGAGAAATGTGTTATAGGGGGGGGGGGGGGGAATGGGTGGAGGGATCTAAGAGTTGAGACACGTTGCCACCAAATACCTCGTATTGATTACATCCACCAGGGTGTGCTGCCGGCCAGTGCTTGCCCCATTATGCAAGTCAACGTCGCTGGCGGCACGGTGACCAAACACCCATTCATATCGACAGGCTGCACCCCAAACCAAACACCGACATGAGAGCCGGAGCTCGATCTAGCTAGCACTCGGCCCACACACGGCATCCGGATCGTCAACGAGGTTAGGAATTTAGAATATCCGGTCCAGATCTGTCATTCACAATTCAATACTTACCCCAAGTCAGCGAGCTCTAGAGGGCCAGCACGGACCCGGTGACAAAAGGTGGGCCTAGGAGCACCAGTAGGCTGACTTCTGAGATTGCGAGAGGCGTGAAAGTAGCAGATGAAGTCTCCATCTCTCCCTCTAATGGCTCTCCGATACGCACACACACGATAACGCCCGCCAACACGCGCGTGCAACCACTCTTCTGATAACCAGCTGATCTGCCCCCTACTCCTGACAGAGCCGGGTAAATGTGGGCCTCTTATTCACGGTTTTGACTAATATCTCACCTGCGCCAGGTGGCTCTTGCGACGAATTGTCCCCATTTTGGGTTTTCCGAGCTTTATAGTGGGGGGGGGGGTACTTGTTTTTCCTAAACCCCCCTTCGCCTTCTGTCTTCCTGATCAATCAGGCTGTGATTTGTATGTCAGATGGCGAGCAGCTGTGTCTAACATTCTGATGGACCAGACCACCAACTAAAACAGAGGGACAGAGACCGGGCCGCGGGAACATTTATTCCCGGAACCAACACAAGGGCAGCAGCGAGATTCGTGTCCCTGTGTGGCTCAATAACAGGGAGGAGGGTGGTTCAATAACAGGAGGGTGGCTCAATTACAACAGGGATCTGTTATTCCATTACCTTGAGTTTACGTTCGGCCAATTCTACTAGCTATTGTTCCCCCCAAGCCGAGCCTGGGGCCAGGCTTGTCTCGTGGTAACTTTATCTAAAAAGGCTGCTGTTGCTGCTTGGTGCGGCCCGCAGGCCTGCATATTACTACACAGGTTGTGTGTGCCTGGAGAAGGTCCTGGGAGCTGTTCTGCTCCCCCCAAGCCCAGGGGCCAGGCTCTACTTGTCCAAAGCGTTACGGTTTACAAGAATATCCGCACTAAAGATGATGACAGTTTGGCAGTTGGGTGGAAAGGAACTGGGCGACTGGGTAATTAAAAAAGCAAAAGGAACAGAGAGGAGGGAGAAGGGGAGGGGGAGAGAGGGGTGGCGGGAGAGGGGGTCATTGACGAGAGGGAGTCCATATACCGAGTATTGATAAACAGTAAGGCAGGTGGGGTTTGGGGTTACCCAGTAGCACTATCGTTCATTAGTACTGCACACCTTAGTCCATCCCCATACAGGCATCGTCCATAAAGGCATTGGTAAATGCCTTTATTCACGATAGGTTTCCTCTCCATCCCGGACGACGAGCGAGTACGTTCACCCTTGCACGAGGCCTCCAGCATTATTGCTGTTTGATAACATTATTGAGCATACACACAACGAAATAAACTTTTCAAACTGAGGTTACCTTGAGATGATAAGATCTTGCCGTATGATACCTTAAGATGGTTACCTTAAAATGGTAAACAGAGTCTTGTGGTAGGTAGCCTCGTGTTAATGCATCAAAATGTGTAAACTGTATATGCCATTTAACCTCCAAGACGTCTATAAAACCTGTAATTGTTTTAAGTTACAAAATTGTAACTTAAAAACTAGCAACATCATATGGCCATGACAGTTTTCCCCATCCCAAAATATAGGCAATTATTCTGCCATGCACTCTGTTTATATTGTACTTTTTATAACTATGTGGACCAACGTACATATATTTACGCAATAGGCAATTAGTAGAATTTGGTACTATTCACTTTTTATAAAGAGACCGGAAAAAATTTAGCCAAAAACAAATTTTTTTATATTTTTAGGCCTAGTATAACACTCATATGTTTTATCTTAGATGGTTTTTATTGGCAGCATAAAATCAAAACCTCATCCGGTTTGTCCAAAGTCAATAGCACCAAATTCTACTTTTTCTAACTGTCCATTAAGTCAATATATGTACGATGGTGCACATCAATTACTTGTTACTACACAGTACTCGCTAAACAGGAAGATGGGCTAACTCGATCATATGGTTCAAACTGATCAAAGACTTGACACAAATTCACCCGACGCATTTCCTGAGTATTCTACGTCTATTAGACGAGCAATGAAACGGTGAACGAACACGAACTAAAGGTTAGTGTGTGTTGGTGAACAATGGCGAGGCCGCGCCACCCATCACGGCCAAGAGCAAGAGCCTGTGAGAGCATCATCCTCCTCCTCGTCGTCAGGCCGGCGTGGACCACAACAAGCCGGGGAAGTGCACAGATTCACCCGGGTGTTGGCCAGCGCCGGACCCCACACGCATCCGGCACCCTCACCCCGACCGCGTCCACAACCCAGGCAACCAGCATCGAGACGCAACAACCATGCAAGAACACATTCAGAACGAACAAATCCACAAAGGCCGTGACGAGGATTCGAACCTGCGAATGAGGCAGGATTAAGGCAGTGTCTGGGATTTTCCCGGACGCAGGTTCGAATCCTCGTCACGGCCCTTGTCGATTTGTTCATTTGATGCATCACGTTAGTGTGATCTCTGTGTGCATATTCAGAACACTTATTCTGGTCATATATAAGACGAGAGAGATGATGCGTCTCCATCACTCAAGGGAGGTCTAGAACTGTGGGCTCAGGCGACCTAGACAAAATCTAACCAAAGAACGGAGGAGCAGGAACTAAAAAAAAAGTGCTGGATTTTGTGAGAGGCTGTTTTGTACTACTGCATCATGGTGGCGGGCTCGAATATTTTATCAGATAGATTTTGTACATTAGAAATATTTTTTTTTAGTGTCAGAGTAGTTAACAAATGGAATGCATTGTGGTGGAGGCAGACTTCATACACAATTTCAAATATACATTTGATAAGAGTCCAATAGGATCAAGAATCTGTACACCAGTTGATTGAGAGGCGGGACCAAAGCGCCAAAGCTCAACCCCTGCAAGCACAACTAGGCGAGTGAACAACTAGGTGAGTGTACACACAACAACACCGTCATCCGGTGCCCGCGTCCGCCCCGACTGTTCCACCGCGCTCAACAATACCACACACATTATGTGTAGAGGCGAGCAAACAGGTGTGCGCTAACATTCATCAAGATGGCCAGCGAGAGGGGGTACCTTGCGATGTTTTCAGGGGCTCAACGTCCCCGCGGCCCGGTCCTCGATCAGGCCTCCTTCCAGCGACCAGGTTGGTCGAAGGCCCCGACCAGGCTGGTCAGGGGCCTCGACCAGGCCTCCTTCCAGCGACCAGGCTGGTCAGGGACCTCGACCAGGCCTCTGACCAGTTCTCTGATTGTTCTCTGATTGTTATACAGTGTTCCTCCTTCCAGCGACCAGGCTGGTCAGGGACCTCGACCAGGCCTCCTTCCAGCGACCAGGCTGGTCAGAGGCCTCGACCAGGCCTCCTTCCAGCGACCAGGCTGGTCAGAGGCCTCGACCAGCGGGGTAAACGCATGGCGCCAAGCTGGTCTTCTGCCTGTACGCCGAATTTAAACGGGAAACCTGAGCAAAATTCGCCAATACTTACTGATCAACACATTACGCAAGACTAAATTTTGTATACTAGTCAAATTAAGGTTTTCAGACCTTACTAGTCAGCTTTGCCACAAGTAAACATGCTGAGGTACTCTGCATAATGCTGACAACTTGTAGTTTTAAATGTAGTTATTTTCTTGGTACAAATACAATTTTTGTATTAGTAAATGTATGTTTAGTACATTTATAGTTGGGTTAGTTCACAAACGTTTACAGTTATTTACCTAAATCTTAAAACTGCACATGAATGTCTGACAATAGAATTTAAATAACTAATTAATGAATTGACTTGATACAAAATTCACACCTCTGTATGGGAAGAGGAAGACTCCCAGACTTCCCTCCCCCTCTCTTGGGGAGTAGAAGCACTCCCAGAAGCCCATCAAGCAGGCATCAAGTGTCTGCGGCTTCTTTTCCATTTCTGGCTTTCTCCATGTCCCTTTTCTAACTGTCTTCTTCACCTGAATACCAGCTAAAAGTCCCAATTCCTTCCACAAGGCCCGCAAGTGTCTAGCGACTCCCACATCACCCATACTGGTGAGACTCCAGACATCCTCCCTACATCCAGACATCTATCTCCCCCCCCCCCCAAGCACATACACCCCCCACCCCTAGCACACATACAAACACTCCCCCCCCCTCCCCATCAGCACATTGTTGGCCAGGTGTGTTTAACAATTCGATTGCACAAATTGATCAAAATAGATTCGTAGGATATTTTTCCCCTCTAGGATTTTCATTTTGTTTTTTAAATTGAGAAACGATACTCAAAGTTTTTTATATTTATATTTTGCACGCGTGATAAAGCCTTTTGGATTCGTTCCTATCTCCTGCAAGGCTCGTTCTTCATTTTGCATTTCATGACGTTGTGTTCACACAGCCATTGCAGTACACAGACACCTTGACGGGGGGAGGGAGAGGGGGGTTCAAGAGCTAACGCTCAACCCTACAAGATGTGTGGAGTGCGTATGCTCTGGGAGACGTGTCGTAGCCTAAGTAAGCTGCAAGGTGCGGTTGAGGACCACAACAGCATCAACTTCCCCGCTCAAACTCCCGCCCGTATGCAAGCCTCAGGCCGGGCTTGGGGAGTAGAAGAACTCCCAGAACCCCATCAACCAGGTATGAACCAGGAATTGAAGTTAGGGATTAATGTTTTATGCACCCTGGTGGTGGTGGTATTTTAGATTCAGCTACTCGAAACAAAACTTTCAAGTAGCACGGCTATGGCGAACCCGTAGTGGACTTACAGCCCCTGTGTGCCAGGTAACTTCTATAACGTCCCAGGTAATCTATTTAGTTTACGAGGGTAATGTCGGAAAATCCGACACCATTTAATAATCATACAGATAATAGCTGTATTACCCACAAGTTACCCATAGAAAACGTAACTTGTAGTGGAATTACCGTCTATAGAAAACGGGATATCATCACCACATACTATTATAATTCACCAGCTATTCTGCTGGGAATTATTCTTAAATACATTAGTCTTTGGACTTTACCATCATAAAACATCTTATATAAATTAACTTAATTATTAATATTAAAGTAGAGTAAATGTGACCCTTCTATCACTTTCTGACATGTGGACAATGTAAGCCAGGCGTCAGTGGGGAAGGAGGGCAGCCATTGTTGATACTAGACCAGAGGCTCACACGGGAGCAAATTCGGCTCCTGTTAATTTTACTTGGAAGTAGTGTTATGGAAACCAAAGGTGTACCATTTTCAACACGCTGTCTACAAATTCAAGTTAAGTGTTCTTTCCGAAACCCATGTATCTTCATTTATGGCCATTAATGTCATTATATAGGGTGACCCGGTTAGAGCACGTGGAAGCCTCAAACTAAAGGTAATTAAGCCAGGTCTTCATGTTCCATGTACAGTTTTCTCTGAAATACTTGTCATATATAGGATTCTGGCTTCACAGTTAGCGCCCTTTTGACAGGTCAAGACGAGGAAGAGTTTGTGCACCAGTTACCTGGGTGATGAAAGCTACCTCAAAGAGGATAATTTGGTGTCTACACCCTAGTTATACCTGGTGGACTAACCTGCTGTACTATAAGATAAGGAACCTCATCAATGTATGTAGCTATTACTGTAGTTTGATTGGCTGCATATATATTAATTTAATAAACCCCCCTAATGTGTAGAGGATCGATTTGTGAGATTGAGATTATTGCAGAAATACAGTCCACTTATCATTATACAAATTGCTATCGAAGTATATAAATTAACGTAAATATAAATTCATATAAATTAAATAAATATAAATCTCATAGGTCGGTTCCCACAGGTAATGATAGCCTACCCACTACCAGAGATAATAACGATATACATACCCTTCGAGAGAAAATAAAGACACTTTTCTACAAGAACTGCCGGATCAACTGGGTTGTCATGGCTATCTATGCCGGCCTGCGGGGCCGCTTCAAGCAACAGTCTGTTGGAGCAAGTTAACCCAAGCCAGGGTTCAGGCCGGGCTCGGGGAGTAGAAGAACCTCCGGAGCCCACTCTAGCCATACGGGAGGCGTGCTGGGGTCTCCTCAAGAGACCTGTTTACAGCACACAGCTGAGGACATGACACCCTCCAGGACAGCACAACAGAGCTCAGCTGACACAAGGGACTCCATCTGAGGACCTTACAGTAACCTATAAGGATTGCACGGCGGCACTCATTTTATATATATATATATATATATATATATATATATATATATATATATATATATATATATATATATATATATATATATATATATATATATATATATATATATACAAAAAATAAAAAACTAACAAAAAAGTGAAGCAACGGTAACAGGCTGCGGTGTGACATCTTTAAGGATAACACAAGGTATCAAGAATCTGTTGTGACATCAATGGATGCTATCATAAATATTACGTCGAGTTTTTTCCCTTCATAAACATTGAGAATCGACTACTAATCACACCCAGACTTTACCGTGTGATATGTTAGAGCGATCGGTCGTCTGCTGTTGTTGCCATGGCTTTACTACCTCTCTTGTGGAGTGGGGCTGCATCTGCTGATGTACGTGTCTGAGGTAGGCTATCTTGGTGGTATCTTCAGTTTTATCTCCAGATTATACTAAGCGTTCGTTTTATGGGAGCTGCCTTTATTTATAAACTAGATAGGGTATCCGGTTACTCCCGGGTCGCTCCCCCTATCTCATCTCCTGTCCTCTCCTTCCCCCCCCCCCCACTTCCCCATCTCACCTCTAGCCCTGTTCTCCAACATTCCCCACTCCTTCCATCCCTCCTCCCCCCCCCTTTCACTCTAGTAAAAGGTAGCAGTAAGCCTGAAAAATTTTCACGAAACTATTTGAGCAACTATCAGGAGAAACTGCTATGTCAGTATGACTATGTAGCACTTGGAAGGTGTATGGGGACCAGGAGCTGGGACAGGAAGGAGGGAACGTAATGTGAACAACCACTGGTGTCATCGGGGGATCGAACACTGACAGCTGTGACGTAGTGTTCATCAAGACTATGGACCTAGAGCATACCTTGAGGTTATCTTGAGATGATTTCGGGACTTAGTGTCCCCGCGGCCCAGTCCTCGACCAAGCCTCCACCCCCCAGGAAGCAGCCCGTGACAGCTGACTAACTCCCAGGTACCTATTTACTGCTAGGTAACAGGGGCATCAGGGTAAAAGAAACTGCCCATTGTCTCTCGCCAGAGTCCGGGATTGAACCCGGGACCACAGGATCACGCGTCCAGTGTTCTATCCGCTCAGCCACCGGCTCGGGGAGCCGGTGGCTGAGCCTACCTGGAGAGGGTTGAGGCCAGGCTCGACTTGTGATAACTTGGTCCAACAGGCTGTTGCTTAGAGCGGCCCCGCTGGCCCAGATATCCACCACAGCCTAGTTGGTCCGGCACTTCTAGTCTGTTATGGACCGGCATTCATAACACAACCGTGCCACAGACCAGTATAATGAAGCCGTTACCTTACCTTACCTTGAGGTTGCCTTACGGTGATTACGGGGAGAGGGGGAGGGTGTTGTCAAGGTTCCCATAGCCAGGTCTCTGACCAGGTCTCCTGGTTAATGGTGTGGGTTACAACCCTCCCGAGGATTACACCCTAACCCAAATGACGAACACTCGCCTGGAGTATAATTAAGTGAACCTATTATGGTCCAGCAGCTGGACACCCTCATAGTCGCTGTTTATGTCAAGCAGTATCCTCCCTCGCGATAGCAGCCTGACGATTTAAATGCGACCTGAGCACACAGTATATATTCACTCCCAACCAACAAAAATCTTACCACTTACGGGTTATTCATGCCCGTGCCACCTCTTGGGTGGCTTAATCTTCAACAATCCATCATTATTATCATAGACAAAACAAAACGTAGCACACACCCCCTCCCCCCAAACAAAAAGGTTAGGGGGGGTGTGTGCCCATGTGACATACACTAAGGAATCACACACACACAGATCACACTAACGTGATGCATCAAATGAACAAATCCACAAGGACCGTGACGAGGATTCGATCCTGCGTCCGGGAGCATTCCCCGGACGCAGGTTCGAACGAACCTTTACACTAAAGGACGAACCTTTACACTAAGGAAACTCTGCACCTACAAAATAGTCAACATTGGAACGTAGCAGAACCTGAACAGGTAAACGAGACTATGAACATCAACAGAATGCCATAAAGCCGAAACTGCAGAACGTTTACCCTGGAAACACAAACCGTAACTGTCTCTATTTTCCCGCTTGTTACAACTTGTAATAAAGTTGTTACATCTTGGCTTAACGTGTTTATGACGTATTAGAACGTTGTTACAACTTGCTATATTGGTTGTTATAACTGGTTAGGAGGTGTTAAAACTTGTTCGAACGTTGTACCAACGTCGTAGTTTCGGTGTGTGTTTGGCGGGTTTAAACTACACTAATAACCACCTGCAGCTCCAACCTACTCACATTCCTCTCTCCCTCCCCCCCCGCCCCCTTCATTAAAAAAAAAGTAGATACAACTAGAAAAAAAAAACTAAATCGTTAAAATTACTATCGGTGATTGGAGGATTAGTCCATTAGATAATCTAAGCCAGCCCGTACCTCCAGGATTCATCTATTGACTAAATACCTTTTTTTGGCATCCTACTCCTCTGCCGATGATCTAGACCAGATACTCCACCCCACGACCTAGGTTCACTGAACCTTGTAATCACTATCTCAACGTGAAGGCCAGGTTAACTTGACATAGCCCCCCTCCTCCTGACAAGTCGCCGGCTTCCTGTCCCCGCCGAGGCCACTGGAAATGGTGGCCAGCAAGTAAATTGAAGCAACATGTTATTTATGGCATTTAATGCGTTTGCTTTTTACATTTGTTATTGGTAAAGAGATTGATTATACTTCCCACTGTAGGAGACCTTTCATCACCATCACTCCCCACTGTAGGAGACCTTTCATCACCATCACTTCCCACTGTAGGAGACCTTTCATCACCATCACTTCCCACTGTAGGAGACCTTTCATCACCATCACTTCCCACTGTAGGAGACCTTTCATCACCATCACTTCCCACTGTAGGAGACCTTTCATCACCATCACTTCCCACTGTAGGAGACCTTTCATCACCATCACTTCCCACTGTAGGAGACCTTTCATCACCATCACTTCCCACTGTAGGAGACCTTTCATCACCATCACTCCCCACTGTAGGAGACCTTTCATCACCATCACTTCCCACTGTAGGAGACCTTTCATCACCATCACTCCCCACTGTAGGAGACCTTTCATCACCATCACTTCCCACTGTAGGAGACCTTTCATCACCATCACTTCCCACTGTAGGAGACCTTTCATCACCATCACTCCCCACTGTAGGAGACCTTTCATCACCATCACTTCCCACTGTAGGAGACCTTTCATCACCATCACTCCCCACTGTAGGAGACCTTTCATCACCATCACTTCCCACTGTAGGAGACCTTTCATCACCATCACTCCCCACTGTAGGAGACCTTTCATCACCATCACTTCCCACTGTAGGAGACCTTTCATCACTATCACAACGATGAACAGCATATCTGTAACATATCGAGCATACTCCTCATATTCACTCGTGATTTCCAACTTTTGTAGTACACTGCTGATTACAGAGTCTAATTTGACCTCCAATGCCGTTGCATCACATCACTGCACAACATGTTGAAGGGGGTCAACATAGCCAGTGTTGCAGGCAGCCTTAGAGCACAATAATGTTATTCCACCTGTGCAACATGATATACGTCGTTCTCCAGTGATGAATCACTGAAGCTGGTTGCTAATTCCCCCCTCCCAGTGGTGGGTTAGGGAGGGAGAGAGAGAGAGAGGTAGGGGAGCCGAGCGACGCGCATCCACCCACCACAGGTGCCAGACTATGACTAAGAACACCTGGCCCGCTCGCTACACTGGTGGCACTGGTACACAATACACCTCCAGTGTTGCCTAAATTACTCAGATTCTTGTTTTTTCCAACTTGCTAGCGTACGCGGAGGGAGGGAAACTAATTTAACTGTTAGATAAGACAACAGGGGGATATACAGCCGGTAACTTTATTTATAGAGGTGGTATAAATGCCAGAGTGTGTATATAAATGTTAAGTCAATATATATATATAACTGGGTTGTGTCAAATTCCTACCATCATCACGCACTGGTAATTTTCCCCATTTTCTGTGACAAGGTCAGACAGGTAGAAAACTAAGTGGCCGCGTACTGTTGTTGTGGTGACTGCCTATAATATATTATTATTATTATTATTATTACAATATAATAGTATTATTATTATTACAATAATAATAAGTATTATTATTATTATTATTATTAATTTAATCAACAGTGTCTTCACCCACCATGTCTATATCATAATAATGTTTATTCAGGTATTATTATTAACATCTTTAGTGACAAAAATTGATTACAATTTTGCCTAATTTGAGGAATTCAATTAAGTCCTTATTAGAGTGAGGATAATGCTGGTATTATCACTGTTACACAGGACTTAGGCTCATACTCGAGACAAGTAGGTCTTTAACTGCCTGAACAAGTCAGTAGGTCTGAACTGGTAAAAGTATACATACATACAAAAGGCGTTACAAACAGAATGTTGGATTTCTAGATAGAGCTAGTACATATACTATGGGTAAAGCCACTAGTACGCACTGCGTTTAAGGGCAAAAACGTTAGACTACTACCAGCTTTCTTTTTACAAATTCAGTGAGTTATAACCGCCTCATTTATAACAAATATACACCTATCTAAGCCACCTCATTTACTATTCGAGAAACTTTATAATTTTCATACGATGGAAAATTATTAAACCTATAAACTTTTCACACAATGGCATTACGACAAGGGACGTTAGCACGTGGGCTGGCTGGCTGGGGGCTGGCTGGCTGGGGGCTGGCTGGCTGGCTGGCTGGCTGGCTGGCTGGGGGCTGGCTGGCTGGGGGCTGGCTGGCTGGCTGGGGGCTGGCCACCTTATGGTAGCCTGGGGCCAACAGCTCTCACGTGTATGTCCTCCATGTTTACCTGTTTGCATTTTCACTCGCGTGGCTCATCACTGGAGAATTTAATTTCACCTCGAATGCTGTTGCATCACTGCATGCCATGAGGAGGAGGAGGAGGAGGAGGGAGAGAGGTTCAAACTAATGATGATCTTGTTTTCTCCTCTCCAAGACAGCCTCTTCCAGCATCAGTCAGCAGTGGTGTCAGTATGTTATGGAACATGCATTAATTCATAGTCGTTTTTTGTCTAGTTGTGACGTGGGAGTGGGACACTATTTATAGATTAGGATATGACTGAATTCATCATGATGTCTAGCTGAATACTACCCTATTTCGTTATCCAATGTGCTTTATACATGAATGACTGGGCTACAGTGTGAAATATCTTCGCTGCAAAGTTGCTGAAAACGTTGCAGTGTGTTCATCGATACAATCGCAAATGTTTGAATTACGCTGGCTGTGAATTGACTGCACAGCGTGTGAATGAAAACATGGCGTTCAATGACTAGGCTAAAACGGCTGAGTAACCACACCAAGCTATAAAATATTAAATTACAATGTCCTTTACTCATGTTTACTCGCTCCAATATTCTACAAAATATCCATACATTGAAATGCGTTGTGGCACGCCCGCGCCAACCACATTATAATCCATCATATTCACAGTATCAACTACAAAACCAAAGTATTGACCATATTATTTGTGCATCCTTATTCTAACTCGTATTTTCCAGAACTCCCAATCTTATTACCTATAAGTGTGGCTCTGATCAGCTTTACCTATACAAAATATATAAAGTATATATTACTTGGGACATTCGGCAGACAGATACCCGGATCTATATAAATTATATTGCTTGCTCTTTCTGTGGTGGTGATAGCAGTAGTAGTCGTCCTGATCAAATATGATAAGGGACGCTGTTGTCTAAAGGGGGGGGGCGCTGCTGTTTGAGGGGGGTGGGGGGGAGGGTGCTCTTTTCTAAGGGATGGGGGAAGGGGGAGTTAGAGCAGTTGTGGTGGGGGTCCTGCAGGCCAGGGGCAGATTCACGAAGCAGTTACGCAAGCACTTGCGAACGTGTACATCTTTTCTCAATCTTTGGCGGCTTTGTTTACAATTATTAAACAGTTAATGAGCTCCGAAGCACCAGGAGGCTGTTTATAACAATAACAACAGCTGATTGGCAAGTTTTCATGCTCGTAAACCGTTTAATTAATGTAACCAAAGCCGTCAAAGATTGAGGAAAGATGTACACGTTCGTAAGTGCTTGCGTAACTGCTTCGTGAATCTGGCCCCAGGTCTTCATGTGCGTTCTAAATGGTGGATATTCTTGGGGAGGTGGATGTGGCACCACTACCACCACATCCATGCCCCCGCCACCCGCTCTTCCATCAACACGTAGTCGCTTGCATCCACCACCATGGGATAGATGTACTGGCTCTACACAAGGGGCTGATTGGCCAGCCAGCATACTTTTATTCCTGAACATGAATTAAGAGCTAAAGACAACTGAATATACACTAAGCAGCAAGAGTCAAGGAGTAAGTCACTCTGTGTATATATATGTACGTGATATTAGTTATAAACATCAGCTGACATAAAACTCCTGTGCTGGCATTGTGATTGGCCAAGGAATGAGAGGTACAATATTACCTTCTCTCTTATTGGTCAAATAAGGAGTACTAGTGTACTCTGTACTAGTTTACCTGCCTGCCGACAAACGCCTTTAAACCATCGCAGGAAAGTTTTATTGCATCATACTGTACGTGGGAAGACACCAACGGGATTCGCAAATGCCTAACAGGAAAATAACTTATTTAAAGTCAAAGTGGTTAGTGATTAGGTCCAGGTTATGGGGGGTGAATGTAGAGTTGTTATGCAGAGTAGTGAGGAGGGGGGAGGGGTATAGAGTACGGGGAAAGGAGGTAAATGTGGAAAACTATTGTTTTTCCAACTGGTTCCCAGTTGTAGGGGAAATACAGAATGGTAGGAGGAGGGGGTGCGTCAGGATTAAGCGCGCTCGCCAAATACCACCAGCCACGGAGTGGTAGAAATAGACCAAGCTACTCTATCCATTTGAGATGTATTTTGTCTCAATAAACGCACTTAAACTACTAGCCAGTCAATTCTGCCATTCATCCAACCAGCCAGCCAGCCAGCCAACCAGCCAGCCAGCCAGCCAACCAGCCACGCAGCCAGCCAGCTCTGGGAAGAAAACGCTTCACCTTCACTGCATAATTTCAGCTGCCAGCCTCTGTCATGTCACGGGTTTCATGTCATGTCAATTTTAGCTGCCTGCCTTCCTTCCTCCTCCTCCTCCTCCTCCCACGCACACACAAATACCTTTATCTAGATCGCTTATCCTAAAATTAAATAGTATCTAGCTATGGACATATATATATTTTTATGTACTTTATAATGTGAAGATCCTAGAGGAAACGACAAAGCACTTAGGAACAACATGGAAGAGCGCCCCATTCCCCCCCCCCCCAATGTTAAACTAAAGTCTGGAGAGACTCAAGAGGTCAGTAAGACGAGCAGGAACAAACCTAAGAACTTGCTGAGAGAGGGACGAAAAGGGTGAGTGGAACCGATCTCGCAATTACACCCCTTGTTAGTACACTGACGTCTTAACCCCATCCAAGACTTTTCAAAAGTGAGGGGAAACAACATTATCCTGGGTCAGTCTTAACCATACTCGCCAATTGGTGGACCACTAGTCACACGCCTTTAAGTCTTAGTGTTTTAAATCCTAAAAATCCCACCTCATGATCTGTAAATGGGGGGGGGGGGAGTAATGATTTTTTTTTAAACCCAATATAGAGCTTCCCGGGCTCTATCTACACCATGTAGGCCAATATGCAAATTAGGATCATTTTGCGGTTCACTGTGGCTTAATATTTCCAAGTGTACACGTTCGTCGTCCTGGTTATATAGTCACGAGGGAACACGGCCATCAAGGAGACGCCTATATGGATCAGAGTTTCATTAGCACATTTTGCGGAACTAGAACTTGGCCCCGTCGTTCACAGCGTCACATCTGCGGAGGAGGGGGGCCGTCGTTCACAGCGTCACATCTGCGGGGGAGGGGGGGCCGTCGTTCACAGCGTCACATCTGCGGGGGGGGGGGGCGTCGTTCACAGCATCACATCTGCAGGGGAGGGGGGGGGGGCCGTCGTTCACAGCGTCACATCTGCAGGGGAAGGGGCCCTCGTTCACAGGGTTACACCCAGCAGTCCACGTAACCGACCTCGCAACCAGACGGGAGGACTACTACTGGTGGGCTGGAGGACTGAGTCGTCCCCTCTGTAGTCCCCTCCAGCCACCACCAGGAGGGGGAGGGAACCAAGAGGCTCTGTCATCTCCCCTTCTGCCTCGAATTATCGTCTTCCTTCCACCACAAATGCCATTTTTCTTGCAGTCGTGACAGCTACTTTATGGTGTTCTGTAAAGATTAGGTCTTCTGAAATGATTACTTCTAGATCCTTCACACTGCTTTTTCGTTCTAGTGAGATTTGATTCCGTTTTATAACATGGCTTCAGTTTTTAATTTTTTTTTTTTTTGCCACAGAGCAGGAGCTGGAATTTATTTACATTAAACATATTATCTGTGGCCCATTGAAAGACCAGATTTACATCTGATTGGAGGTTTACCGTCTCCGCTATATTGTCTACTCGCAGGAAAATTCTAGTGTCTGCAAGTGATGATTCACTTCGCCGAAATTCATTTCCATATAATATATAATGCGTGCGGGGGGGGGGGTTGGGGGTGGGGGGGTGGGGGGGGGGAGGTGGGGGGGGGCCTTGATAACGTGGGCCAACTTCCCCTGCTCGAGGGACGGTTCCCATCACTCTTCTCTACCTCGTCTGGTAGAACCTGGCCGGAACACTCCCATCACTTTTGCACCAGCCCACAACATGGGTACAGCAATCCTGCGCGCGCGTGTGGGGGCGGGGAAGGAGGAGGGGGGGGGGGGTTTCAACAGTTGCACGGCTGCAACCTGTGCCATATTTTTTACCCCCAAACGCGACCCGCAATCATTTTACATCCAGGTCCCCAATTAATGCTGGGTGCACTGTGGAATTGTGTAGGAACGCTGCCCCATCCATCACACCCTGTCCAGATTCTGTAGCGCCAGCTGCTACCCAATCGTGGGTCTCTGGTTCAAAATCTGGGCAGGATGGAAGCGGTTGGGTACGCCTCCTTGTACCCGATTCCTCTGATCATCTTCCATTAAACAGGTAGCCGAGAGTTTGCATCCTGGAGGTCAGTAGTTAGCCAAAGGGGAAAATCTTGATCTAACCCAGGAGGAGTCGGGGGCGCCCCTGTGCCCGACAACGTGAAGCGGCACCAGTTGGGCGACGCCACTAACCCCCCCCCCCGCCTCCTCTGCTGCTGTGTTGCACGCCCATTGATCTAGAAACAACCCTAAGCTCCTAGGACTGCGGGCTTGTTAGCGCGTATGGAAAGTAGTGCACAGGAGAGGCGTGGGACAGGATGGAACGGAGGGATCACGCAAGAAAAGGGGGGCGAGTGACAGACTTTGGTAGAGGATACCTCTCATCATGCGCAATGTAAAATATAGAGTTTTAGTAGTAAAATTGTACAATAAAGAAGTGAAGAATTATTTATTCGCACCACGAATAAATCGCACCACGTGCCTCGACCTAGGACGACCGCACCACGTGCCTGGACCTACGACCACCGCGACACGTACCTTGATCTACGACGACCGCACCACGTGCCTGGGAACCATGGAGGGAAAATGACAGGTCTAGGAGTCCTGGGCAGGGCGTGTCACGTGTACAGGAGCCCCTAGAGAGGAAATGACGTGTACCTGTGGCCGACTGCGATAGTTCTCCAGGGGCGCCACCAGGGGGCCAGGCTTTTCCGGTAATCATTTTGTTATATGATGATATAAAGTTGAAACTCAGCGGGCCGCTTGTATGACTACCACACCAACATGTTTCTCACTCCAATAAATTACTTCTTTTTGTGTAGATTTGGAACTTGGCCTTGAGCGTCTTCTATGAATAGGATGTGATCCGTCTCGTCTCGATTTGCGGGGGCCAGATTCACGAAGCAGTTACGCAAGCACTTACGAACGTGTACATCTTTCCTCAATCTTTGACGGCTTTGGTTACATTTATTAAACAGTTTACAAGCATGAAAACTTGCCAATCAACTGTTGTTATTGTTATAAACAGCCTCCTGGTGCTTCGGAGCTCATTAACTGTTTAATAACTGTAAACAAACCCGCCAAAGATTGAGAAAAGATATGCAGGTTCGTAAGTGCTTGCGTAACTGCTTCGTGAATCTGGCCCCAGGTCTCCAGTCTATCTTGCTAGAGACTGGCGAATCTTTCTTCCTAAGCCTTATTTTCCTACCCGTTCATGTCTGCATCTAAAACAAATGTTTTTTCCATGTGCTCGTCTTTCCGTAGATAACCTTTTCTTTTTTATCCAGAACCTACACGGTTTAGGATCGAAATACCAATAACTAGAGACCCTATGATTGATGAAGATTAAGCCACCCAAAAGGTGGCACGGGCATGAATAGCCCGTAAGTGGTGGCCCTTTTGAGCCATTACCAGTATCATTAGCTGATACTGGAGATCTGTGGAGGTGCGACTGCACCCTACGGAGAGGTCGTGACCTCTAAGAGACCCTATAACATGTTCCCTTTCTTATAATTAAACAAAAAATAACAGATGCGAGAATAGAATATTTGCTCAATATTTGTTTATTCCTATTGTGAAGCGTTTGTACGTTTCTTCTGTCTGGTTGTGTTTGTTTTGGTAACTACGACCTGAACTGTGTGATTTATCTCTTTTTTGTCGTAACAAGTCTCCAAAATCTGCTTGACGGGGTTCTGGAACTTCTTCACAAGCCCGGCCCGAGGCCAGGCTTGACAAATCCGCGCTATTTATCTTTTCATTTGGGATCTCGGCATTATTGTTATCGATCCGGCTATCACAGCTACTGGGAATCAGGTCTTTTGAGCTGCTGCTGTTTTAGATTCAGCTGCGGGGAACAAAAAGTTCCAAGTAGCACAGGGCTATGGTGAGCCCGTAGTAGACTTGCCTGGCACAGGGGCCGGGGAGGGGGCTGTAACTATGTTTTGTTTTGAGCTTTTTGTAACTGGATGGCTGTTTTAAGCTGTATGAACGTTTTTATTTCATCCCACTGCGCGCGCAGGTCAACTAGTCACAGTACGAGGCGGGCCACGGGTGTCGAGCCCTGGCCTCTCAAGCAGGGTTAGAGGCCAGGTGAGAGGCCAAGATTTCGCCACTTGGCCAACCTTCGTAATAACTCTAGTGACAGACACCGCCCCTGGATGCTTTAATACAGTTCAGACAATGCCGCACCTTCCAATATGCCTCACGCTAGGTCGACACAACGATTTTCAGAGACGTGTTAGAAGCTTGGTGTTTACAGTGTCCCGTGACCTTGGGTTACGAACTCGCACACTTTGCCTCATGGGTAATAGTGTGTGATGTTGGCGTCTATCTTGCAAAATCTTATTTTCGCTCAGACAGGAAGGGACGTCCCCGGGAGCCCCTGGCGAGGGAGGGACGTCGCTGGACGCTCCAGACAGGGGGTAAGGGGGTTGTGCCGGAGGGGGTCACTAAGAGGGCCACGAAGGGAGGCCACTACCAGCTTCCTGGGCTCGTGGAGTACATTATGCAGTAGCTCAGCCTGGTTTATGGGCCCGAATAACCCCCCCCCCACCCCTTCCGTCCCTACCCTCAACCCCCCCCCTCCCATTTATTGAACCATGGAAAAGAGGCAACCCCCCCCCCCATCCTCCCCCACTTACCAGCGCCCCTCCCTCGCCCAGTCACAACACTAGCGCTGCTTATCAATGAAGAGACTACTACCACCACCACACTCAACGCTGTCATTACCTCCAAGTGGACCTCTTGCGCCCCCTATTCCCAACTATGCCTGCTCTGCCCCCCCCCCTTCTCCCCCCCCCTCTCATTCCTTCAATATCCTTCCCTCTTCGGATCATAAATTCCCCACACACACACGAGAGGAGACGAGACGCGTCCAGTCACACGCCTCCACAATGGCTCCAGACGCACACAATGTTCACCGTGAATTCACAGAAAATGTAGTTGGAAAAACGTGCGGGTGGCGGCGCTGCTGCACAGATAGCCTCTAGCCCTGCTCCAGGCAGGGTTAGAGGCTATCCCCTCCCTTAACCCCACTCAATTTTTTTTTGTCAACACTTCACCCTAAAGGGCAAATCTGGGCAACTGAAGTTGATGCAACACTGAGTCACAATAGAACCAAGTTGAGCCAACGTTACTCAAAGTTTTTTTGGTCAGCTGGGCGCGCGCTTGCATCTTTCATTCATATTTAACGAACTTGGAAATTCTCCCTTTTTGTTCCAGCGCATTTTGCTAATATTAGCAAAATTATTCACTATTATTATTAGGGACGGCTCCCTTTACTTCCTATTCTAATTTGCTCATCTCTGTACTACATCAACCTATCCTTCAGTTAGGTCTTAACCCCCATCCACTTCGCGCCTCTTTTCTATCCAACATTATTCATCTCTCCCCTTTTACTCTACCCAGTCCCCCTCACCCCCCCCCCCTCTCCCGCGTTTTGCGATCGATTTTACCTAGTGGTAGAAGGGGTGGTTTTGATCCCCCGGGGGCCCACTGTGGTGTAGCAGTGATCCCCCGGGGCCCACTGTGGTGTAGCAGTGATCCCCCGGGGGCCCACTGTGGTGTAGCAGTGATCCCCGGGGGCCCACTGTGGTGTAGCAGTGATCCCCGGGGCCCACTGTGGTGTAGCAGTGATCCCCGGGGCCCACTGTGGTGTAGCAGTGATCCCCGGGGGCCCACTGTGGTGTAGCAGTGATCCCCCGGGGCCCACGGTGGTGTAGCAGTGATCCCCCGGGGCCCACTGTGGTGTAGCAGTGATCCCCCGGGGCCCACTGTGGTGTAGCAATGATCCCCCGGGGCCCACTGTGGTGTAGCAGTGATCCCCGGGGGGCCCACTGTGGTGTAGCAGTGATCCCCCGGGGGCCCACTGTGGTGTAGCAGTGATCCCCGGGGGCCCACTGTGGTGTAGCAGTGATCCCCCGGGGGCCCACTGTGGTGTAGCAGTGATCCCCCGGGGGCCCACTGTGGTGTAGCAGTGATCCCCGGGGCCCACTGTGGTGTAGCAGTGATCCCCGGGGGCCCACGTGTGGTGTAGCAGTGATCCCCTGGGGCCCACTGTGGTGTAGCAGTGATCCCCGGGGGCCCACTGGGCAGTGCCCTCACGTGCCCACATACCCATTGGGATCACCTAATCTTATCACCTGAATGACACACCTGTCCAACTGCTCTTCCAAACCTCGTGACCGGCGGAGCCTCGTGACTGTGTACCGGGCCACCGGTTTACTGGGCCACCGGTGTACCGGGCCACCGGTTTACTGGGCCACCGGTGTACCGGGCCACCGGTGTACCGGGCCACCGGTGTACCTGCCAAGTGTGGATGGAACAGGTGAATCTACAGACCAGACCAACGTTTCAAACAGGTAATTAATCTACCTATTTGAAACATTGGTCTGTAGATTGCCTGATCCCTTAAGCCAATGCTGATCTAATCCATGATCCAGCCCTATCCCCCCCGCACCCCCGACACTCGCCTTAGGGGGGTAGAAATAGCCTTAGCTACTCTATCCCTTTGAGATGTATTTCTTTCTTGTCTCAACAAACATACTTGAACTTGACACTCGCCTGTAGATACACTTCTTGACATATTGGTGCAGGGTTCGGTCCCCGGCAGGACGAGACGTTTCAACAAGTTTCCTTGAATCTAGTGCCTCTTTTCACCTAGCAGTAAATAGGTACCGTGGAGTTAGTCGACTGTTGTTGGCCGCATCCTGGGCAAGCTGAGCGTGCTAACAGGGCATAAAAATCTAGAAATAAACACACTGGCTTTCAGAAACATGTTAATCTATCGATATGCTTAAATTCGACAGATTATACCCAAAATATTTTAACATATTTTGTTCATTTCGAGGTGTTGAACTTCCGCAGCCTTTCAGGGTGACTGACTAGTCTGCGAGTCGGTCTCTCTAACTTCATGGTTATGTGGGGGGGGGGGTCTAAGGGCCGCATAGCCATAACGTTAAAACTGACGCCAGCAGGTCAAGCCCCATCTCCTGCATAGATGGTACTTTTTATAACTATGTGCACTATCCTACATACATAGGCCTAATGGACAAATACATACAGTATACCTAGGTCATAAGAGTATTTGTGTGTACGTCTGATACCATACTACTTGTGAAGGAGGAAATGTATATGTTTATCTCTCAGAATGTTCGGTAATATGTTTATTGCTTGTGATGTGTGTCTATGTATGTATTAACACGATGTACTGAACGGCGTGAGAATAGCTTGAGCTACCTCATCCCTTTGTGTGTATTTTACCTCAATAAACTTATTTCAATTTCAATGGACAAATACATGCCAGAATTCGGTACTATGCACTTTTATAAAAAGAGTCCGGGGGGGGGGGAAATAAAGTAGAGCACTTGTATGTACTATACTTTCTGGTTTGTCCAACTCCAATATCACCCAATTCTACTTTCTAATTGTCCATTAGGTCAATGTATCTACGATGGTCCACCTCGTTACTACAAGTACAAGGGGAGCCGGTCGGCCGAGCGGACAGCACGCTGGATTTGTGATCCTGTGGTCCTGGGTTCGATCCCAGGCGCCGGCGAGAAACAATGGGCAGAGTTTCTTTCACCCTATGCCCCTGTTACCTAGCAGTAAAATAGGTACCTGGGTGTTAGTCAGCTGTCACGGGCTGCTTCCTGGGGGTGGAGGCCTGGTCGAGGACCGGGCCGCGGGGAGACTAAAGCCCCGAAATCATCTCAAGATAACCTCAAGAGGATGGCCGGAAATATTACAACCTCCTTCCAAATATTATACAATCTTGACAATACATTATTTGTATAAATCACTTTTGAAATCTTCCATATGACCAACCAAAAGGGCTGGTCGGAGACCGGGCCGCGAGGCTGTTGATCCCCGGAAGTTACACAAGGTAGGTAGCGTAATCATACATCATATTGTGTGTTTTTCTCAGACTTCATCATCAGTGAAGTCTGCCTTTCCCGTCCCGTCAATCACTACTAAAATAAAAAGGTAGCGGATCGCGAAATTGACATACTGTCCCGTTTTCTGTTATGGGTCCTCTGGTAGGTTAGGATACGGGCATTTTAGTACGAGTTTCTTGACGTTGGGAAACCTTTGGAGGACAAAGTGCGTCAAAAGCTGTGGTTGTCCCCCATGATGCAATGATAAATGTTAACGTATTGGGAATTAATAACAAGTTTGTTCATTTATATATACCAACAATATTTTATAAAAAGTTCAGTGTATAGTTAGGCATAGGTTACGGGTTTAGGTTCTGTTGGCAATTATTTGTATTTGAAGCATGTGAGTGCAAACATTTACATGGTTGAGGTTCGAACATCAACGAAGCACCGTTCGAGAAAATGATCACGTGTCATCAGTTGTGCGTAAAGTTTTCGAGTCATGCACAGGTTTGGAATCTAAATTAACTAGCGTTTGGCCCATGTTTAGATGAGAGAGGGCTGCTGTAGTACAGTTAAGTTTCGTTCTCTACTCGCAATCTAGAATTATGCGTTCGAATCCCGGGCGGAACAGGAAAGTAGACTGATGTGGGGTTGCATCTTGGGGAAAGGTCCGTAATTCAACCTTAGGGATGAGGGGAGGGGGTGCATGCGCGCTTGCGAGATGATATTAAATTATAATCCTTAAAACAGTATAGTTCCTGCCACACACTAGTCCGTTTTCTCTAAAGCACGTACTAGAGAAAGCGTGATTTGGTCGCAATATGAATGAAGGTAAACTCTGATACAATTTTGTGTTTGGTTTCCATCGTCGAACAGGGCCTGCTAGGTTTGTCGAGCTTCCTCCTAGGTTAACGTTCTGACTTACGGTCCAGCCCACAACAATAATGTATAGGCCGGGTCTGTCACGTCCAAATGGGTATATTTGTACACAGCCCGTCCTTTTGTAGTTGCCAAAACGTCACAAAAAATGACGTGCTAAATTGATCGAATCTAAACTAACCGAGGACACACGAACAGAAAATGGGATAGCTCGTCAATTTTGCGACCCGCTATGATTTATAGTACATCAGATTTTGACGGGCATTTGTACGTCAAAATACGATGTAATTTGTATAATCCGAGCCGGCGGCATTGTATAAATAAGGTCATACGCGTGCCTTAGTACAGTGTATGCTGTATGGTATTAAATGTATGATGACGCAAATCTTCTGGTATAACGCACCACTTTTCTTTAACTTTATTTATATTGTTGACACTTTACTTTCGTTATTTCACCATTTAAATATCACCATCCACCTGGCTATCACCACAGACACCACCACCAACCCAGTTGTTACAAACTACGACTCGACTTATAAAAGGTAACTTAAAACTACTTAATGCTGCCACCACCTTCGCCTTTGATAAAAAAAAAAAATGAGTAGTTTACAGTGATCAACGGTGAAGGTTACCGGTCCCGGGAGAGTTAAAGATGTTAATTACTCTAGGTGATGATTTGAAACTACCCGAAGTCAGGCTTGTGTAACCTTACCTCATCTACTTGTGAAGTCTCGTAGGTCAGGTAACCCCCTTCTTCCCAAGTCTCCACTCCAAGTCACACGCGGCAGAATATGCTGAATGTGGCATATTGTGGCATGTGGAATGTGGCAATGTGGCATTCAGCAATATGCTGAATGTGGCATATATGACGTACATGCGAGACGACAGATGAAAATGATTGAGGACAATAATAATGATGGTGCAGAGGTGGTCTCCATCGTCTAGTGAGCAGGTTAGTGAGCCCTTTGGGCTTTTAACTCTACAATTGATGCCGTGTATGATCTGCCTAAACCCCCTTCACTTCATAGTGCATTTTTTCATTTGTTTACTATTCTGACATGAAGGAATCTTTACTAGATCTACTTCTCATTTGTCTCTACTTGTTTGTGTGCTCCCTGTGCCAGTCTGGCCTGTAAAAAGTGGGCCAACAGCTCTTCAGAAGGCCATTACCGAGCGCTCTCAGACAGGCAGTAACTCATCACCTCTATAGATTCCTCTTCCTCTTCCTCCTCTTCCTCCTCCTCCAGTGGAGCAACAACCCTCCTCGTCCCCCAAGCCGTGATTCAGCCATTCAAAACACTCGTCAAGCCCTCCCTCCCTCCCTCTCGTTCCCTGCTCAAACTAAATCTAAACATTTCCCAAACTGTTGCCCACCTGAACATTTTAAGGTCAAGCTCACACTCGCACACACACACACACACACACAGGAAGTGATGTGGTGGAGGCTGACTCCATACACAGTTTCAAGTGTAGATATGATAAGAGCCCAGTAGGCTCAGAAACCTGTACACCTGTTGATTGACAGTTGAGAGGCGGGACCAAAGAGCCAGAGCTCAATCCCCGCAAGCACAACTAGGTAAGTACACACACACACACACAACAGATGTGAGACAATCTTAAGTGGAGAAGATGAAACGGCGAGCAGCACTTGAGGCGCCAGCCTTCGTCTACGGCCTCTCACAGCCAAGGTACCGTAGCAAGGTACACACACACACACACACACACACACACACACACACACACACACACACACACACACACACACACACACACACACACACACACACACACACACACACCTGGGCCCGCCGTCCTCCACATTCCAGATACGCTATACCTCATGTACCGGCAAATGTTTCCATACACAAACGTCTACCTCAGTCTGGCAACACAAGAATGTCTGAGGAGCAGCAGCAGCATCCGGTCCACCTCATCCGTGTACACCTCATCTTCGTTCATCCAAGGTAACGTTGGCTTCAAGATGCTGCTCAGCTGCGCAGACTGCTGCGCCTTTAACAAGACGCAGCCCGACGCTACGCATTAGCAAGATATTCCTTACACCCTGCGGGACCGCCTTAATACATTAAGACACCCATTAGAGGAAATTGACCTCTTGAGTTTGCCCAGAACGTTATAATGGTTGACCTTCAACCCTGGGTCTTCCCCATTACGGGTCATTAGCTTTTACCTACTCTTCCATTCCGGCCTCCTGGTCCCCGCGCCCATACACGCCTCCTGGACCCCACGCCCATACACGCCTCCTGGTCCCCACGCCCATACACGCCTCCTGGACCCCCGCCCATACACGCCTCCTGGTCCCCCACGCCCATACACGCCTCCTGGTCCCCACGCCCATACACGCCTCCTGGTCCCCACGCCCATACACGCCTCCTGGACCCCCGCGCTAACCAAAAAAAATCAAGGTTTACAAAAATATATAAAAAATACACTTGCGGAGCGCGGCCCGTCGGACTCCCTCGGTATTCGTGGGGATGCGCTTGAGTGGTGGAGCGAGGGGCTGAGAACCCCACGAATGCTGCCGTGCAAGAATTGGCGCTCAGGTATGCTAATGTTCAGAGGCCACTCTCCCTCAGAGACCGTCCACACCCCCACCCACACCCCCATATTCCTCTCCCCCTCCAACACCCCCACCCACACCCCCACCCACTCCCCCAATCTCCATCTCTCCTTGGACTGTTTGCCATCTGTTGCTACGCCTTGTTGCAGTCTTAACTGATACTCATCACCTCATCACCCCAGGAACCATGGTCAGACGTCTGGCTACTGATCTGACCACCCTCCATCCCCCCCCCATTAACCATCCCCTCGTCACCTCCCTCCCCTCCCCCTCCAACAATCCCCCGGTCAACTCTCCCCCCCCCCCTGCACCCCTGCTAATGTACCTTAACTTCCAGAGTTGAAAACTGACGGGTAACTTACTCAAGTGTAAAGTATCAAGTTAGAGAAAACTATCACTATAGTTAGACAGACTATAGAGAAAAGATATCAGCTGGATAACGTGGACATTAATCCATACGTTTGCGAAGGTGGTCCTTGGCGTATAGGATCAATAATAATAATACTAGAAAGAGCTCTGCATCCACGTGTGCATTAGGGGCCAATAATAAAAGTGCATAGATACCAAAATTTTGCCCGATACTGAACAAATCCACAAGGTGCCGTGACGAGGATTCGAACCTACGTCCGAGAGCATCCCAGACTGCTGCCTTAACCGCGTCTTCAATAATGCCTTCTTTTGAGGCATCACGCTATTGTGATTTCTGTGTGTATTGACCGATACTCATACGGTCTAATGAGTCGCCACCGTTACCATACCTAACCTTGAGGTTACCTTGAGGTGCTTCCGGGGCTTAGCGTCCCCGCGGCCCGGTCGTCGACCAGGCCGCCTGGTTGCTGGACTGATCAACCAGGCTGCTGGACGCGGCTGCTCGCAGCCTGACGTACGAGTCACAGCCTGGTTGATCCTGCCCACCACCCACACATCAGGTTGATCCCACCACCAACAGTGTCATCCACCGCTAGTCACACCTCTTGCCATCATGTTACCACGTTCAACCTTCGTCGTCCGTGTTAAATACATTTACTCCCTCCTCACAAAGTGGACCCTACCACATCTGGTTCGTTGATCACATTGAATGATAGCTTCCTTACACACACACACACACACACACACACACACAAATAGGTGAGTACACACACACACACACACAAATAGGTGAGTACACACACACACACACACACACACACAAATAGGTGAGTACACACACACACAAATAGGTGAGTATACACACACACACAAATAGGTGAGTACACACACACCCATCTTTTTCCCAATGTTTCTATTTTCCTACTCTCGAGCTCTCTTTACCAGTCACCCATATTTTATTAGGTTAGATCAATCACGTTGAGCAATTACACATTTCCGGGGGTAGACAAGTGCGCCTCTGGCTGACGATGGCCTCTGTAATCTACTTTAACCATCTACTAATCTAACCATCTACTTTAGGAACCCCATTCGTGCTTTTTCCTCGCCAAGATTTTAGGGATAACTGCACAGATTATATTACACTAAATCGAAGTACATCTTGAGGTTATCTTGAGATGATTTCGGGGCTTAGTGACATCTCGGCCCTGTCCTCGACCAGGCCTCCACCCCCAGGAAGCAGCCTGTGACAGCTGACTAACACCCAGGTACATATTTTACTGCTAGGTAACAGGGGCATAGGGTGAAAGAAACTCTGCCCATTGTTTCTCGCCGGTGCCCGGGATCGAACCCGGGACCACAGGATCACGCGTACAGTGTTCTGTCCGCTCAGCCACCGGCTCCCTCCATCAGGGCTCGGTATCAAGGGCGGAGGAGTTTACCAAGTTTAGAAATCTTATCAAAAGATGTTGTTTACTATATCTAACCTGCAATGGGAAAGGTGATTCTTGTACTGTGTTTTGTGCTTTGTACCGAGTGGATTTGTGCGCCCTGTTACCTAGCAGTAAAATAGGTACCTGGGTGTTAGTCAGCTGTCACGGGCTGCTTCCTGGGGGTGGAGGCCTGGTCGAAGACCGGGCCGCGGGGACACTAAAAAAAAAAAAAAAAAAAAAAGCCCCGAAATCATCTCAAATCATCTCTAGCCAGCCCTCTTGAAGGACTTGAACGTAGATGAGGGTAGAAATAGCCTACGCTACTCAATCCCTTTGAGATGCATTTTTATTGTCTCAAAGGTACTTGAACTTGTTATCACAACCTACCTGGTGACTACTGGGTTGTGGGTCCAGGGAAAACCGATGCTCACTTCCCTTCCCCCCCCTCCCCACCTCCCGCGGTCAGGTCTGACCAGACTTCAAGGCTGACGCCCTAATGAGTCAGTCAGTCAGTCAGTCTGTTGATGTTTGCACTGCGACGCAGACGCCGCAACCTCATGGTCAAGGCCTCTCCGTGTACATCATGACTATTGGAACTAGTCCATGAGCAATACAGCTTGTTAAGTTAATAGATCATTGGGGTGGGGGTGGGGGGAATGTGTGAACCCGCTGTGTTCACCTAGTTGCATTGACCTAGTTGTGCTTGCGAGGGTTGAACTTTAGCTCAATGGTCCCGCCTTTCAACTGTCAATCAACTGGTGGTGGGCTGTGGGCGCCGCCGCCTCCACCACCACCCACAGTAGTTAGTATGTAAGAGTAAGTATGCTAGAGTAAGAACTCTCGCAAATATATATTAAAATATAACAAAAAGATTGAAGTTCGCGAACGATAATCTGACACAAAAAGTGCCTTCGTCTACAATTTGTGTTAGAAACATTAAAATCCATCTCTCACTTTGCCAGTTAATCCGTTCGTATGCATGTTGTGTTCCAATACACCACGTTAGTATTGCTAACAATACCCACAGGTTTGATACCTGCTTGATGGGGTTCTGGGAGTTCTTCTACTCCCCAAGCCCGGCCCGAGGCCAGGCTTGACTTGTGAGAGTTTGGTCCATCCAGGCTGTTGCTTGGAGCGGCCCGCAGGCCCACATACCCACCACAGCACGGTTGGTCCGGCACTCCTTGGAGGAATAAATCTAGTTTCCTCTTGAAGATGTAAGATCAAGCAAGATGGAGCAGATCAAGTCTCGTCTTGTGCTATATAGCCACATTAGCGTAGCGCTTTCTCTCCATAATGACTTAATTACGTCGCTTCTTGCTCGTCCTTTCAGATGAAACAAGAAAGAACTCTTGGGGGGGGGGGGGGCAAATTCAGGCTCCAGCACGAGGCTGTGCTTAGCATGCAAATAACCCCCAAAAAGTTAACTATAGACAGCACATCACCACAAAAGCCTACAGTTATTATAGGCTAAATTACAAATCATATAAATCAGTTATTATAAATCATATTACTTTACGAGCTCATCAGTCTAATATCGGAGTGGGGGGGGGGGACGAAGAGTGGGGGGGGGGGCGGACAGTGGGGGGGGGGGGGGCGGAACAAAGACAGGAAGCCTCTGGGGAAAGAAGGTTCGGGGGGGGGAGGGGTGGGGCTACCATCAATCTACCCCCCACTGTAGGGCTGGCCACAATACTTAGGCTCCGCCATCTTTACTGGCAAAATCCACACCGTCTCTGAAGTACTACTATACCTCGGCCGACGCCATGGTCACGGGGCTTGGCGTTAATATGTTCTTGTTGCCAGACCAACACCCTCCCGGCGAGCCTGTGGCGCCCCGGAAAGCCCCCGGAGGGTCCCTGGAAGGCCCCCGGAGGGTCCCTGGAAGGCCCCGGAGGACCATAGGGGCCTCGTAGCCTGGTGGATAGCGCGCAGGACTCGTAATTCTGTGGCGCGGGTTCGATTCCCGCACGAGGTAGAAACAAATGGGCAAAGTTTCTTTCCCCCTGAATGCCCCTGTTACCTAGCAGTAAATAGGTACCTGGGAGTTAGTCAGCTGTCACGGGCTGCTTCCTGGGGGTGGAGGCCTGGTCGAGGACCGGGCCGCGGGGACACTAAAGCCCCGAAATCATCTCAAGATAACCTCAAGATAACCATCCGGGGGATCACACACACCGGAGGAGCTCCAGCAGCAGCAGCCTGGGGACCACAGGACAGTTAAAGGAGCATCAGTGGTCACCACAGGAGTGTGAGTGGCTTTGAGGATCACTAACTACCCCCACCGCGCGCTCTCAGATTGGTGATCTGATCAGCCAGGCTGTTTGACGTCGCTGCTGGCAGTCTGTCTGTATGTATATTCATTACAGCCCAGTGTATCAGGTATCCTTTGGAGGTGTCTATCAAGTTCCCTTGTCAACACCGTGAGAGGGTGGATAGTTATACCATACTCTCCCACATAACATCTTAAACAGTACCAAATGGAAAAAAATTAAATCATTTGTACGCCAGACAAAGCTGCTTAGTCTCTCCAGACATTACAACAAAAAAAAAAGTTTACAAAGGGTTACAAACCACCAACAAAACCATTAGATCCAAATTGTCCACTGAATTGTCAAGTTCCTGTAGTTGGATTCTATGATCTATTATTCTCACCGCTACCTTACAGAAAACGTAAACAGCAGCAGCAGCTGCATGGGAACAGAAGCTACCAAACAAGACCGTCGAACCAGGAGCATTCTTGACGTGTTCCTTTCCCAGCACATATCCTTGAACGACTCAGCCAGCCAGTCACCCTAAGTCTGTTGAACCGCCAGCGCCCCCTCCACCCCCCCCCCCTCCCCAACCACATCCACCACCGCCATATGCACGATCAACAAATCAATCGACCTCGATAGCCCCCCACACCCCCACCACAACGACCCCCCCACCGACGTGTCCACCTCACCCCCCCCCCCTCTCCTCCACTCCACGAAATGGGTGTGAACACACCTGACGCGGACCCCCCCCCCCCCCCCCAAGTGCGGCCAGGCCATATATATATATATATATATATATATATATATATATATACCATAGAGGGTTCGTTATCAGCGATAAGCCATCTATGGTAAGGGAAGGTGATCAGGCCTTATCACCACCTGAATCAATACTCTCCACCAACACCCAGTCTCTGCCAGTCAAGCCACGCCACTTAACTCCCGCAATTTTCTACGTTCGAGTCAAAAGCGTCAAAATAAGGAAGTGCATCAGGCTTGAGGCAGTGTCTGGGATGCTCCTGGACGCAGGTTCGAATCCTCGTCACGGCTCTTGTGGATTTGTTCTTGAGGACAAGTTGTACCAGCGTTACAATCATACACAAATATAATCTGGCAGCCGTAAAGGGAAGTTCAAATTCCTCCTAAACTATAATCCAGCCGCGGGACAACCTTGTATAGACCTACAAGCGGCCGCTCTTACAGTAGGAGAGAGCTAAGGTCGGGGCTCCCTAGCAATTTGTAAACATTTCCAGAAGAAGAGACAGGAGGAAGGAGGAAGAGGTAGAAGAGACAGGAGGAGGAGGAAGAAGAGGGAGCCCCCGACGGTGGGCAGAGCAACAGGAAGGGAGCTAGCTGTGTGCAGCACCGGACACTTCCTTCCCTGCTCAAAATTCAGCCCGTCCTCGGGCTGTGCCAATTCATCAAGCGGTCGACCCAAAAGATGCATTCAACAATTTTAACATTCGTTCAAACTACGAATTTTCTTATATGTAAATTAATATTAGCATATTATGCATATTTAGGCGTAGGTTGAGTGTGTAGGTTTCGTGGGCAAATTTGTAGTAAGTAGAGGTGCAACAGGTACTCTGAGAGAGAACTCTATCAACATCAGAGGCCCGAGACTGTTCAACACGCTTCCACTACACATAAGGGGCATAACTGGCAAACCCCTCACAGTGTTCAAGAGAGAACTGGATAAGCACCTCCAAAGGATACCTGATCAACCAGGCTGTGACTCATACGTCAGGCTGCGAGCAGCCGCGTCTAACAGCCTGGTTGATCAGTCCAGCAACCAGGAGGCCTGGTCGACGACCGGGCCGCGGGGACACTAAGCCCCGGAAGCACCTCAAGGAAGCCTCAAGGTAAGTAGGTGAAGCATTAGCAGAGTTGTGATTCGAACAGAAGTCGTCAGCGAAGCGCTGTTCAAGAAATATTCGAGCATTAGTTACAAACCGTGTGTAAACCGGTTTACATTTATGAACAGTGGGGCTTGGCTGCATGGAATGAACATTTGGGCTTTGTTGGCGAGGGCGGGCTGCCAAAATTTCCTCTCGTCTGGTCTAGGCCTCGTAACCTCTGAAGCATCCTTTAGAACCGTCCAGCCAAGCCATCGGTCGCGCGATTGCCATACTACAGAAGAAGATTGATTGATGAAGATTAAGCCACCCAAAAGGTGGCACGGGCATGAATAGCCCGTAAGTGGTGGCCCTTTTGAGCCATTACCAGTATCAAGAGCTGATACTGGAGATCTGTGGAGGTGCGACTGCACCCTGCGTGACGGGAGATGTCTCCCGTACTACAGAAGGAGGTTGTGAGGGGGGGGGGGTAGAAATAGCCTAAGCTACTCTATCCCTTCGAGATGTATTTCTTCTTGTCTCAATAAACATACTTGAACTTGAAAGAAGGAGGTTTTCTGATCACGTCGTCCGTTTTCTAATTCGCTCCTAAACTAAAAATAACCATATTACTGAGGGTAGAAATAGCCTCAAGCAACTCTTTCAATCCCTTTCAGACGTACTTTTATCGTCTCGATAAACGTACCTGAACCATATTAATTTTAATATGCTAACATAACCAAAATCCGTGCAAGGAAATCTATATATGCATGCTAAATAGGACTTTAAGTACTTTAAAATCCAATACATGATCTATTTCAGACCATTGAAACCATTTTCTATGCGTTCCGGTCGTCGTATGAAGCCATCCTCAGCACTCACAAGGGGGGTAACAAAAATAAATAAAAATAAATAAAAGGGACTCTTATTAAATTCTGATATATGACTTAGACGCTCTACTCCATCAACGTCTTCCATCACTACACATGTTGTTCATCTTTCTGGGAATTTGGACCTTATTAAAAAAAACTAAAGCTTGTAAGGTCAGCTAATTATCAGGAGAAAACACTACGTCAATTAGACTATATACCACTTAGGAGGGATGAAAATAAGGAAAGGATTTCGGGGTGGAACGGGGAGGAAGGAATGGTGTCCAACCACTTGGACGGTTGGGGATTGAACGCCGACCTGCATGAAGCGAGACCGTCACTCTACCGTCCAGCCCAAGCGGCTGGGCAAAATCTTAACTAAACACAAACTAAATAAACTGACCTAAAGCTTGTGTCACAGACCTGTGTGCACCTGAATTCCAAAATGTAACTAATTATTAATATTTGTAAATATTAATAACTTCATAAATTGTCGAAGGCAACAGAAAACACATTTTACACAGTTTTTGACATCCACTCATTTAAAGACTCCAAGTCACTGGAAGACGGAAAACAGGAGACATGACCATCACATACAAAATACTCAAGAGATGAGTAACTACTACACATATGTGGTACACGAACAGCTGAAAAAATAACCAAATGAGCCCCCATACATTACAAAGGAGACTCTTGAGCTTCAACGTAGTCCCTACAGGCTCTGAAGGGCAGTAGAGACGCAGACTAGACAAAGCCTTGAAACGTAGATACGATAGGTCATAGGGGCAGCCCTCTCCAACATCAGGTTGAGAGGTGGGACCAAAGAGCTGAAGCACAACTACGAGAGTACACGCCTATCCGGCTAGAACTGGCAGCTCACATTTAGCTTAAACATTATAAGGTGATGAGCTCATAAAACATTATGAGCAAGCTTTTCTTTCCTTCCAAACATTATGAGAGGAAACAAAGGCGATGTTTTCCCCAAACAAGATTAACATTTAAAAAGCCAGTGAGGGAAAATGTGTTAAATGTTAACATCTAATCGTTTTTGTTGATAAAAACATTGTGCCTATGAACAACACAATGGGTTAAACATAGGGGAACATTCTTACTAGACTTACCTAAACATATCCAATATCATGACTGAGAACATTGTGGTCGGTCCGGCCGGCCCCACTCCTGTCACTTGGCTCTCTGTCTGTCTGTCTGTCTCACGCTACGCACTGCTCTTGGTCCGTAGCCTTGATATTGCTGAGTCTTGACACCACCTCTTCACATCCGCTAGCCTTATAACCCCACACCATTGTGTACATATTTACGTCTGGCTTGCAGAGCACCGCGTCTATACATCATTTTCTCTTATCACACAACTTCAAATCTAGTTTAGAGAGAGCAAGACATTTTCAACTGTCGAATTGATGCAAGACAGCATCACACAAGACGAGCGCGGAGGATGCTACCATCAACAGGAGATAACAAGGGGTATTCTTCCTGCAGCCTCCGTGCTAAAACCCACCACCGTCTGAATTTATACTGTAATCTACCTTTCTCTGATCACTACCTTGATGGGGTTCTGGGAGTTCTTCTACTCCCCAAGTTCTTCTCGCCTCCTAGCGTCAACTAACCACTGACACTTCACCAGATCTTCACCTGTGAACACCTACGCAGATGTCCCCCACCTGAAAAACCATTCCCTCCAAGTACTAGTACAGGGTTTCTCTCCTCGCGTTCCACTAACACTGGAAGTCGAGGCATGCGACCAAGAAACGACCTGCACGCATAATTACCGCAGTAAATTGGGTGATTTTATTTTCTCTACTTGTTAACACTTAATTACACTCCAAAAACCACCTGCACTTCATATTTTCTGGTGCGGCGTTTACACCCAGGGACGCCTTTACCCGCGTCCACCGTCCTGCTGGTGAGGTGTGCACCTGCCCTCCGTCTACGGTGACCACGCCGTCTGATCACCTCCCGTCTCGCCACTATCCTTGCAGAAACTGTGGCCGCAGGAGCGAAGGAGTGTGTGTGTGTGTGTGTGTGGCGGAGGGCTAGGGAGAGTTGCGGACGGTCGGCCCGGGGATAGACGTACACTAAGACCACCGCAGGATCCTGGCCGCCGGGAATAATGGCGGCCGACTGGAACTTCGATGCCGGACACCGCTGCCTCCCTCGTCTCTCCTTCACTGCCACACACTCCCCGCCACCGGTCAGTCCGTTACACCTCGCCTCACTGGCTACTTCACTTCAACACCTGACCGCTGGAAAGCAATTTAACCCTATAATTGACCCAGCAAGCGGCACGCAGATCTCCATTCCTCGCGACGTTGCCAGCGCTCGACTCAAAACTGGCGGGCACAGGTGTATGTGGCTGGTATGCCGGGTGGACGGGTTGGGTTGAGGGGTGGGCGGGGGAGGGACAGGTGTACGGTAGGGGGGGAGAGAGGAAGGTGTGGTATACAAAGGGGGGGATGAGAGGGGGGTAGTGATGTGGGGGCGTTAGAGGAGGGGGGGGGGCGGAGTCAAGAGTGGCTGAACCGCCAGTCTAGAGGGAGAAATCTTCAAGCGTGTGTAGAGCCTCGACTTTCTTCCTCCAGTACGTCATGTACGCTAACGTTTCACATCAACATAATAAAGATAAAATAAAACTCGAGTAAATTATTTGTGGGGGGACGAGTCCTTAACCCCTGTGACCCCCACGGGGAAACCGGGCACGGCCGGGGTACTTTAATGCCCACTTCGCAGAAAACATACCCTCCCTCCCTGCCCGGTGTGACGCACGGGTCTTCCTGGGACGCCATGATTCGCACGCCGAAAATATTTCCTCGTGAAACTTTATGCCATTTCACAAGAGTGAGAACGTCTTTCCTTGACTGCATTCCTGCGGGGGGGGGGGGGGGGGGGGGTTGCTCAAGCCCAGCAGACGATCCCCACTGCTGCCCCGCCACCTCACGCACCAACGCACTGATCCACCGCACTAACGTACGAAGAGTGGGGATGGTGGAGGATCAAAGTAGTGCGTGGAGTGGCGGTGGATCAGTGCGTTAGTGCGTGGGGTGATGCAGTAACTCTCCACCACTCCAAACACTTGTCACTCAACGCTTTCTTCCCATTTCCCGTCAAACAACAGAGAGGGGCGCATGCTTGCTCCACTAGCAGCAAGTCGCTCAAGATCAGCGCCAGCAGCACTAGCAGCAGCACTAGAAGCAGCAGCAGCGACGGCGTGTAACGACTCCCTCGCAACCTTTCCTCCGGGGACATGTTTCGTGACACACCCATTTCTCCGGGAAGCCTCCGGTGACGGTTGGCGGAGATTAACGCCCTCCGTACTCACCTGAGGACGACACACAATGGCCACACCATTTCCTCCACTCGCCACCTGACGAAATACTACTGACTAATTCCGATTTTCGGACAGCCCCCCCGAGTTAACATGGGACAAAACAATATGGTATCACGGCCACTTTCGTCACAATTCGCAGTGTGCGATCCTGATTTTACCTTCGCCATTGTCCATGTAAATGTTCAGAAGTATGTCAGACAGAAGGCGTCAATAATGTCAGACAGAAGACATCAAGCCACTGATGTACACTTTGTTCACTAAAAGCAACATTTATACCAGAATAAAACGCCAAGATAACATTCACCCTTGTACATTACACTACACACAGAAATCACAATAGTGTGATGCATCAAATGAACAAATCCACAAGGGCCGTGACGAGGATTCGAACCTACGTTCAGTCGATTAAGGCAGCGGCTGGGATGCTCTCGGACGTAGGTTCGAATCCTCATCACGGCCCTTGTGGATTTGTTCATCCCCCCCTGCGTTACGGAAGGACCTAATAGACCTATGATGATATAGATACACCACCAAACGCGACTCTACCAACCTCGCTCTACTACAAGAAACATATTTCCAAAATGCAAAACTTTCTAGGTTAGCCATCTAACTGGATGAACCTAGAAGCCTCAGGCACACGTGTAGAAACGTTCATGGAACTACGCCTATTCACGGATACAGTGCATAGCGATCGTTCACACGTTCCAATTCATTTAACACCAGCCATGAGCCTTGTGAACAGACAAGGCACACAGGCTCAGCCATATGACTTGGTCAACATCTGGGGTGAGCGTTCACGTCTCCCGTAGCAAGCACATTAAGACCTAACCATCCTCTCTCAACCGTGAGCAACGTGGGAAATCTTACAAACTGCTGATAAAACCTGGAATTTTAGGACTTGCAATAACGTAAGTCGCGTTATTGCATTAACTGAATAACGAAATGAGGTTAAGTGTGTGCATATGTTTGAGCGAGCGTGTGTAAGACACTTTTTTTTGGCGCCAGATTCATGAGAGAAGCAGCCAGCGTCATGGGTGCCAAGGCCCACGGTAGAGCTTCATCACCACCCACAGACTCGAACACCAACCAGCCGCAACGAGGCTGGTTGGTGTTCGACTGGTTGACCCGTCCAGCAACCAGGAGGCCTGGTCGACGATCGGGCCGCGAGGACGCTAAGTCCCGGAAAAACTACAAGGTAAAAAAAAAAAAAAAAAACCTCCAAGGTAAGAACAGCCAAGTGCGTGCGTGCCTGGGCACGAGCTCTAGCTTTAGGTCCCCGCCTCTTGGCTTTTGTACCCGTTACTTTCATATTTCTATATTGCACCGAAAAAGCATTGCCTTACGTTTTACGAATCGTTTCTAGCCGTGTCCCTTTGTCCTGCCTTCCTTTAGCTGGAAAAAGGCTATCCACGTCATCTCTTCCTCCCTGTATCTTATACGTTGTGATCATATCACCAATGGTCCTTCGTTCTAGTAGTGGGATAAGGTTCAATCTGTTCTCATAACTCTTATCTCTAGTATTAGCCTTTTGTAATAAATACTTGTGCATCAGAAGACAAGTATTTCATGTTAAAGCTCTATGTTCTAAACGAAGCTAAACGAAGCTGTGTGAGGTGAAAAGATTCATTCCATAGGTTTCTAAATGCCGTTCTTGTCTTTGCTAATTTTGTTTATGTTTGTATATGTTAAGTCTGTTTATAATATATTCCTCTGGTGTAAATGCCGACATTATGTCCACTCACAGGTCCGTATGTGTCGCATCTTACAGCATTAAGATGCATCCTTCAGCATTACAGCATCCGTCTCATCACGTACTACGGCAAGCTGTCATATCTAAACAATTTTCTGCTATTAGTATTCTTTCGGGAGGGTTCAAAGAGCCCGTTGTGGCGCCCACAATAGGCACCAAGTTCAATCCAGTCAAGTTCACTAAAGCCACATGGTGAGAAAGCCTTCTACAAGCCCACGATGTTCTAAGGTCCTGTGTCTCGCCCTCTCAACACCCACATCAAGCTAAACATCGCAGAGAGAGATTCAAACACATTCTTGACACACTAGATTCCCGCCAATGTTGCTGCATCACCCCCACACAGCCACACCGAGAACTATTGTAGCAAACATTCCAATGGATCACCGCTACAACCTCACGTTATGTCTACCGACAACACTACCATACGTTCTTGACAGGATGAACAACCCAGCGGGTTTTCTTCCTTTTGGGGAGTGTTGTACATGCTGCCATGGCGGTGTGTCCACTCAAGATGAGTGGCGTTGCCCAATAAACTCGCCCCTCGGAGCAAAATCTAACTATCATACGTGCTCGCCCTCTCACTCACTTGCTCGCTCACACACAAGTGCGGACATGAAGCAGAACTCTACCCCCCATTCAAGAGCTTACAACAGACACTCGAATGATTTACGGGCTATTCATGCCCGTGCCACCTCTTTGGGTGGCTTAACCTCTTCTCAATAAACTCAAACGATCAGGCGCAGACTAAACAGCGAACCACACGCTGGAACACACTCACACAGCACCGCTCCTGTGCCAGGTAAGCCCACTACGGGATCACCATAGCCCGTGCTACTTGGAACTTGTTCAGAGTAGCTGAATCTATAACAACAACAGCTGGATGTTCGGGGGTGCAGGTTTAACATGAATTCTTGGTGCAGACTTCGTCCAAGCAAGCCACGCAACGGAGTTATCCAACAGTGGAAGCTGTGAAGAAAGCTTAGATACGTTCCTGATGGAGTTAACGAACCATCCTGGCTGTGATGGTTATGCAAGATCTCAATCGACTTGAGAATGGTCCAGGACGGACCGAAACGTCGTCGTCGTCCCTTCTAGTGTGTGGTCTGGTCATCTCAAGTCTCACCGGGCTCACCATAGCCCGTGCTACTTGGAACTTATTTTTCCAAGTAGCGAATCTTAAACAACAACAACTGGTCATCAAGATCACAGGCTACTAAGACGGCCTCACAGACCAGGCAACCAGCAAAGGATGGCTGGCCACAGGCCACGCAGTGTAAGCACAACACTAAATCCTCAACAGATACTCAACAGATACCCAACGAGCACAGTATCAAAAGAGACGTTGGTGCGACGTTGAATCAACGGTAATTTTGGCGTTGACGACGTTGATTTGATTTTGAATTTGGGTTGGTCTTTGATACAGTGCCTACTGGGTAGTCTTTGATACAGTGCCTACTGGGTAGTCTTTGATACAGTGCCTACTGGGTAGTCTTTGATACAGTGCCTACTGGGTAGTCTTTGATACAGTGCCTACTGGGTAGTCTTTGATACAGTGCCTACTGGGTAGTCTTTGATACAGTGCCTACTGGGTAGTCTTTGATACAGTGCCTACTGGGTAGTCTTTGATACAGTGCCTACTGGGTAGTCTTTGATACAGTGCCTACTGGGTAGTCTTTGATACAGTGCCTACTGGGTAGTCTTTGATACAGTGCCTACTGGGTAGTCTTTGATACAGTGCCTACTGGGTAGTCTTTGATACAGTGCCTACTGGGTAGTCTTTGATACAGTGCCTACTGGGTAGTCTTTGATACAGTGCCTACTGGGTAGTCTTTGATACAGTGCCTACTGGGTAGTCTTTGATACAGTGCCTACTGGGTAGTAACTATGCACGAGTGGTCCACAAGGACCCTCCTTCAAAGACACCGGCCATGGGCCTCACCAGCACAAGGTTTATTAACCAATTTCAATGATAAACAACTTGCCTGCATTTCAAACGAGTCATTTTTATCACCAAGATTCTAAATCTACAAATACATGATACATTATTGTATTGTGATTATTCTGCAAATTATGACTGACGTAAATGTATTGAAAATGGCAAACCATTAAGAATACACAACACTTTTTGAATAGCTTTTCTTTAAAGGGGGGTATAGCACGCAGCGAGACGAGGTAGGCCTAGGGTGGTAGGTCTAGGGTGGTAGGCCTAGGGTGGGGTTGGTGGAGTGGGTATTGAGAGAAGCGAGGAGAAGTTGGCAGATTGAGGGGGAGAGGGGGGGGGGGGGGGGATGAGGAAGCCCCCCCCCTCCATCCACCCTCTTAGCAACTATCTTAGGCTATAAATCATCGTTTAACACCCCCCTCTTCCCGCCCAAGAAAAAGGAGAGTGTCTATGCTTGGTCTACGGGCTGCCCGCTGTAACGACCGGTTCTTCTTGTAGATTTAGCTACTCAGAACGATATATCCATGTAGCACGGGCTATGGTGAGCCCGTAATTACTCCAGGAGGCACACACCAACTATATGAACGCGTACTCCATAGTGAGGTGACCTACGCCACCCCCAGCGGGTGGGGTAGGGGGGAACTAAAGGTCACCCGACCACCACCACTTACACGCACACACTCAATTTACACACTCGGCTAGCCCGGATGGTAGACGATGCTCTTATCATGTCACGTTCCCTTACCTTGCTGTTACCTTGCGATGATTCCGGGGCCTCCCCAGCCTCCCTCCCACGTCACCATGCCCTCAGAGCTTGCCCTCAACCCAGGGGCCAAGTGGTGAGTAATCCGCTTATCCAAGTGTGGATACAACGGTACAGGCGGGCCAGGGGGATCACGCCTTGGAAATATAGTTAAACTGATGAAATCCTCTTTGATGCATCACACTGAGCCACAGACAGGGGTTCCCCTGGCTGGGGGTTGGCAGCCACAGACAGGGGTTCCCCTGGCTGCGGGTTGGCAGCCACAGACAGGGGTTCCCCTGGCTGAGGTTAGCAGCCACAGACAGGGGTCCCCCTGGCTGGGGGTTGGCAGCCACAGACAGGGGTCCCCCTGGCTGGGGGTTGGCAGCCACAGACAGGGGCCTCCAGGCTGCGGGTGGCAGCCAGCTGGGCTCATTTACCGCCAGGCATAAAATGAAGTACATCAACCAATGAAGATGGGTAAGGGTGAAGCGCCTCTCCCATTTCTGGCGTACGAGGAGGGCAGCTTGAGGAGGAAGGGGCAAGATGCAGGATAAATCTGGTCGGACGAGCCTCCACTCTCCATGGACCCGAGACGAGACCCTCTGCCGGCGGCAGCGGACGGCCGCAACTCACCGTCACAACATTCACCATCTTGCGAGCACCGGTACTTCCTCCTGACTGCTTTTGATACTTGTTTTAGCAACAGGGGAAATAAAGTCGTAATTTAACCCCAAGAAGTTCATCCGCACCGCTCCTGTGCCAGGTGAGTCCACTACGGGTTCACCATAGCCCGTGCTACTTGGAACTTGTTCCGAGTAGCTGAATCTATAACAGCCAAGAAGTTAGTCCGGAAAAAAGCACCCCATGTAAGAGTCTTACAAGTCCCCCATACAGTCAAAAACTCCATTGCCAAACAAAGCTAAGTGTCCACTCACAAGGATGAGTGGCGCTGCCCAATAAACTCGCCCCTCGGGGCAAAATGTAAATTTAAAATACGAATGTATTAATCTCCAAATAGACCTTCGCCAAAGCTAAAACAAGTTCCACAAGTTCTCTCACATGGACATGCCAACAAAGCCTGTAATCCCATTATGGCAATAATGTACAAGATAAATCTTGGGTCCATTGTGTTCACATTGTGGGCAAGCTTGTCCGGAGTACACGAACCAGGGAGAATATATCAATCAACCCATTCACTGTTGACCAGACCACACACTAGAAGGTGAAGGGACGACGACGTTTCGGTCCGTCCTGGACCATTCTCAAATCGATTGAGAATGGTCCAGGACGGTCGATTGATTCTCAGTCGACTTGAAAATGGTCCAGGACGGACCGAAACGTCGTCGTCCCTTCACCTTCTAGTGTGTGGTCTGGTCAACATACTTTAGCCACGTTATTGTGACTCGTCGCCTGCAACCTATTCATGGGTTTGAATTCAAGCCAGCAGCGAGACAGGATGGTCTATCTCCCTCCATCTACCACTCGCAGTACAAAGCCCGTACATCCCGTGAGCAATACAGGCCTACATATTGCCGGTCCATCCATAAAAACACTGTGGTCACCCAAGGAAGAGAAACCCTATTCACCTAACTCACTGCAGAAACACTAGTACCTTGGTTACTTTGAGGTGCTTCCGGGGCTTAGCGTCCCCGCGGCCCGGTCGTCGACCAGGCCTCCTGGTTGTTGTACTGATCAACCAGTACCTTTAACCCAGAGGACACAAACATGTTTAATCAAAACAAATAACACCAACTCTCCCACACATGAAAGTGCTGACGTTTCGGTCCTATCTCGGGGCCCCTTATCACGTGGTGACATTGTAGGAGTGGCACTCTGGTCTCCGCCAAAGACCATTTTAAGGCCTAAGCGCCCAACTTGTAAGATAGGGAACAGTCTAGTGGTGGGCTGACAGTCCTGGACCAAACTCTCACAAGTCAAGTAGTAGAAGGGGGGGGGGTAGAAGAACTCCCAGAACCCCATCGACCAGGTATCAACCAGGTATCAACCTGGGGCCAGATTCACGAAACAGTTACGCAAGTACTTACGAACGTGTACATCTTTCCTCAATCTTTGACGGCTTTGATTACATTTATTAAACAGTTGACAAGCATAAAAAGTTCCCAATCAACTGTTGTTATTGTTATAAACAGCCTCCTGGTGCTTCGGAGCTCATTAACTGTTTAATAATTGTAAACAAAGCCGCCAAAGATTGAGAAAAGATGTACAGGTTGGTAAGTGCTTGCGTAACTGCTTCGTGAATCTGGCCCCCCTGGCACCATCCCTGAGGAAGGCGCGTAACTGGCTGCAACAAATCGCAGCTTTTTATGTCTGGCCGAAAATGGTAACGTGCTTCACCATTATCAGGGTTCGTTACTCCCAGACACGGTCGAGCAGCAGCGGAGTAACGCTGACATGAATGAAGCGAGTGCTCACTCTCACCGGTGATTAACACGAGGCGAGTGCTCACTCTCACCGGTGATTAACACGAGGCGAGTGCTCACTCTCACCGGTGATTAACACGAGGCGAGTGCTCACTCTCACCGGTGATTAACACGAGGCGAGTGCTCACTCTCACCGGTGATTAACACGAGGCGAGTGAGTCTCAGTGACTCACAGTGTGAGATCAACAATCCACTCAACAATGATGGTGGATCAACAATCCACTCCCTGTTGCTTAGCTAAACGAACTAAGAGGGTTCAGTTCCTGAACCTATTATGTGCCTCTGTAATCCTTTACACCACCGCCCACGGGATGGGTATGGGGTGCATAATAAAGAAATTGAATGAATTGTTGCTTTCAACTCGCCCACTTGTTCCAGTGGCCAGTGGAAGACAACGCCTCCACCTCGAGGGAGCCGGACAGCACGCTGGACTTGTTATCCTGTGGTCCCGGGTTCAATCCCGGGCGCCGGCGAGAAACAATGGGCAGAGTTTCTTTCACCCCTGTGCCCCTGTTACTTAGCAGTAAAATAGGTACCTGGGTGTTAGTCAGCTGTCACGGGCTGCTTCCTGGGGGTGGAGGCCTGGTCGAGGACCGGGCCGCGGGGACGCTAAGCCCCGGAAGCACCTCAAGGAAGCACCTCAAGGCAGGACTTAACTGGAACAAGTTGCAGCAGTGAAGAACAATGACAGAATCTGAGGCAAATTCAGGTTATTAAAAATATTGTTCAAATAAAGACACTGACTCCCATCTCATAATTAAAGCCAACAAATAAAAGCAATAAATGTTCTGTACATTCTGGAGAACATTTAAGTTCCTCTGCAGCCTAGTGATAAGGCCTTTCTAAAATTGGACTTCACTATAAATTTGATTTTATTCTCTCACAGATTTGAGAAATCATGACAAGTTTAATTAATAATTTTACTTCAATAATTATGTTATGAAGATAAATACTGGCCACGTCGTATACTGCAAAGAAACTTGGGCATAATGTTAAAATGGTCAATGGTAAAGAGAGTATTAGAAACTTTTAGTAGAGGAAAGTGGCTGCTTTTCCTGCACTGCCCAGTGCTACACAACCCCCAGGCTCACCCACAGAGCCGCCCTCCAGGCTCACCCACAGAGCCGCCCTCCAGGCTCACCCACAGGGCCGCCCTCCAGGCTCACCCACAGGGCCGCCCTCCAGGCTCACCCACAGGGCCGCCCTCCAGGCTCACCCACAGGGCCGCCCTCCAGGCTCACCCACAGAGCCGCCCTCCAGGCTCACCCACAGAGCCGCCCTCCAGGCTCACCCCACAGAGCCGCCCTCCAGGCTCACCCCACAGAGCCGCCCTCCCAGGCTCACCCCACAGAGCCGCCCCCGAGGCTCACCACAGAGCCGCCCTCCAGGCTCACCCACAGAGCCGCCCTCCAGGCTCACCCACAGAGCCGCCCTCCAGGCTCACCACAGAGCCGCCCTCCAGGCTCACCCACAGAGCCGCCCTCCAGGCTCACCCACAGAGCCGCCCTCCAGGCTCACCCCACAGAGCCGCCCTCCAGGCTCACCCCACAGAGCCGCCCTCCCAGGCTCACCCCACAGAGCCGCCCCCGAGGCTCACCACAGAGCCGCCCTCCAGGCTCACCCACAGAGCCGCCCTCCAGGCTCACCCACAGAGCCGCCCTCCAGGCTCACCCACAGAGCCGCCCTCCAGGCTCACCCACAGAGCCGCCCTCCAGGCTCACCCACAGAGCCGCCCTCCAGGCTCACCCACAGAGCCGCCCTCCAGGCTCACCCACAGAGCCGCCCTCCAGGCTCACCCACAGAGCCGCCCTCCAGGCTCACCCACAGAGCCGCCCTCCAGGCTCACCCACAGAGCCGCCCTCCAGGCTCACCCACAGAGCCGCCCTCCAGGCTCACCCACAGAGCCGCCCTCCAGGCTCACCCACAGAGCCGCCCTCCAGGCTCACCCACAGAGCCGCCCTCCAGGCTCACCCACAGAGCCGCCCTCCAGGCTCACCCACAGAGCCGCCCTCCAGGCTCACCCACAGAGCCGCCCTCCAGGCTCACCCACAGAGCCGCCCTCCAGGCTCACCCACAGAGCCGCCCTCCAGGCTCACCCACAGAGCCGCCCTCCAGGCTCACCCACAGAGCCGCCCTCCAGGCTCACCCACAGAGCCGCCCTCCAGGCTCACCCACAGAGCCGCCCTCCAGGCTCACCCACAGAGCCGCCCTCCAGGCTCACCCACAGAGCCGCCCTCCAGGCTCACCCACAGAGCCGCCCTCCAGGCTCACCCACAGAGCCGCCCTCCAGGCTCACCCACAGAGCCGCCCTCCAGGCTCACCCACAGAGCCGCCCTCCAGGCTCACCCACAGAGCCGCCCTCCAGGCTCACCCACAGAGCCGCCCTCCAGGCTCACCCACAGAGCCGCCCTCCCAGGCTCACCCACAGAGCCGCCCTCCCAGGCTCACCCACAGAGCCGCCCTCCCAGGCTCACCCCACAGAGCCGCCCTCCCAGGCTCACCCCACAGAGCCGCCCCCGAGGCTCACCACAGAGCCGCCCCCGAGGCTCACCACAGAGCCGCCCCCGAGGCTCACCACAGAGCCGCCCCCGAGGTTCACCACAGAGCCGCCCCCGAGGCTCACCACAGAGCCGCCCCCGAGGCTCACCCACAGAGCTGCCCTTCAGGCTCACCCACAGAGCTGCCCTCCAGGCTCACCCACAGAGCTGCCCTCCAGGCTCACCCACAGAGCTGCCCTCCAGGCTCACCCACAGAGCTGCCCTCCAGGCTCACCCACAGAGCTGCCCTCCAGGCTCACCCACAGAGCTGCCCTCCAGGCTCACCCACAGAGCCGCCCCCGAGGCTTACCACAGAGCTGCCCTCCAGGCTCACCCACAGAGCTGCCCTCCAGCCTCACCCACAGAGCTGCCCTCCAGGCTCACCCACAGAGCCGCCCCCGAGGCTCACCACAGAGCTGCCCTCCAGGCTCACCCACAGAGCTGCCCTCCAGGCTCACCCACAGAGCTGCCCTCCAGGCTCACCCACAGAGCCGCCCCCGAGGCTCACCACAGAGCTGCCCTCCAGCCTCACCCACAGAGCTGCCCTCCAGGCTCACCCACAGAGCTGCCCTCCAGGCTCACCACAGAGCTGCCCTCCAGGCTCACCCACAGAGCTGCCCTCCAGGCTCACCCACAGAGCTGCCCTCCAGGCTCACCCACAGAGCCGCCCCCGAGGCTCACCACAGAGCTGCCCTCCAGCCTCACCCACAGAGCTGCCCTCCAGGCTCACCCACAGAGCCGCCCCAGGACCTCCTGTGGTGTTGCGTCACAACACAATAGGCGGTGTTGAATTTCCAAACGCGAAAGGGGCCTCTGACTAGGTTTCATGTCACAACGAATCCTACACCGGTTACCTAATCACGGGAAATGCTTTGTGGTGTGTTTGGTGGTGGTGGTGGTTGTGTTGTGGGGTTATGATGGGTAAAATATCCCCCCCCCCCCTTGCCTATAGTTCACCTGTGGACGGTTTCGCGAGTTGCTCTACTCCAAGTATACACCCAGGCTTGTTTGATGATAACTTGAGCAGTCAGACTTGCTTTCCGGCACGCCCTGCAGATATAGACAAGCAATGTGCATATCTACAAACAAGTCTGAACGATCAAGTTATCAACAAACCAGCTAGGGGGTCCCAGCACCACCTGTTCAACATGGTGTTCACCTGTTCAACATGGTGTTCACCTGTTCACAATCACCCCCCCTCCCCCTTCTCCCCCCCCGTAAGATGCGCCTCGTTACCCCGGCTAGTGACAAGCCGCTGCGGGGGACATCCAGTAAGAAGAGCCCTGCTGACTACTCAGCCCCAGCGAGGAAGCTCATCACACACAACTAATCATTCCGTATCTAAGGATCTTACTGGAGTAAACACGCGCTGATCCCCCAAGCACGAGGGATTAGCTCAGCGCTCATCCCTAAATCCCCTCCCTCCCCTCCCCACTCCCTCCTTACCTTGCTATAATTTCGGGGCTCAACGTCCCTGCGGCCCGGTCCTCGACCAGGCCTCATAGTTGCTGGACAGGTCAACTAGGCGGTTAGCCCTCTCGGTCATATCCTCCCCGCCCCCCACGCCCTTCAAGACCCCTTCCCCCGTCGGTCACCCCCCCCCCTCCGAAACCAACACCCCCTCCCCACTTCGGCTACACCCCCCTCCCCACACACCCTCCGAAGACCCTTCGCCTCGTGGCGTCGTGTTTACCGACTGGTCGCTACTCAAGACCTGCTTCAAGTTCTTAAGTTTAATGTGACCCCCAAAAAATACATCTCAAAACGATAATAGTAGATAAGAGTAGTAGATAAAGCCAATTCTACCCTCCTCCGTCAAGATCAGTTTCCACCACTACAAACCTCACACTTTGCAGGCGATGAGTCACTATAACGTGGCTAAAGTAAGTTGACCAGACCTGGAATGGTCCAGGACGGACCGAAACGTCATCGTCCCTTCACCTTCTAGTGTGTGGTCTGGTCAACCCGACACTTTATTAACATTACTTCACTTTCATGACAATACATTTGCATTTTTTTGGAGGGGGGATGAGAGGAGGTTGCATAAGCGTTTTTCCAAACTGCTTATATGCCTCCTTTGTATAGAAACTGCCTATTATTCCCTTTAAACTTTACTTTGCCTTAAACATCTTAGGGTAAGACGTCTTGAAGGAGGCCTGAAGGCTGCCGACTCCTTATCTAAAGCTGTGGAACTAGAAAATAACAATACCCAGACACACACACACAAAATTATCAGTGTTACATTTCGACTTCTAATGAGACGTCGTCTCTGGCTGAGGTTCAAGTTCAAGTATGTTTATTGAGATAAGCAATAAATACATCTCAAAGGGATAGAGTAGCTTAGGCTATTTCTACCCCCCCAATAAGGTCAAGTCACAATAATGGGGTTAAAGCAGACAAAAATCCCCCCCCTACCTCACCCATATGTTATAAAAGCTATTTCGACCCGTCCTGGAACCCTTATCAAGTCGCGATATGACTTTGATAAGGGTTCGGGACGAGGCAAAACATCATCACTTGTTGACCACACCACACACTAGAAGGTGAAGGGGACGACGACGTTTCGGTCCGTCCTGGACCATTCTCAAGTCGACTGTCAACTTGAGAATGGTCCAGGACGGACCGAAAGGTAGTCGTCCCTTCACCTTCAGGTGTGTGGTCTGGTCAACTTACTTTAGCCACGTTATTGTGACTCATCGCCATCACTTGTGTTTATGTCATACGTGGAGGTTCGAGTCGCTCTCTGGTTAGCACTGCGCTTACGATATATTTACAATAATCAATCTTGAATTAGCTACAGACAGCAAAATATATTCACTTCTCCCCCAGGCACCCCAACACTTAACACTAGTATTTACACTTGCACATTTTTTTTTATGTAAATGGCAGCAGCTTATTGGGACAAATGCTTCATTTACAATAAATGTGACGAATGTTTGGAAGACAGGGGAGACTGGGGGGGGGGGGGTGCCAGCCAGCCTGGTCTTCACACCTCGTCCTGCCAGGGTCGGAGGGCCATGCAGTAGCAAACAGGTTAAGCCGGTTAGGTATGGTAATGAGGTCCACGCTGGAGGCTGTGCACGCGTTCTCGCGGCCCTCTGCTCCACACTCCCGGCTCCCCACCTCGGCCGAGAGCTCCACACACTCCCGGCTCCCCACCTCGGCCGAGAGCTCCACACACTCCCAGCTCCCCACCTCGGCCGAGAGCCCCACACACTCCCGGCTGAATACCACCTCGGCCGAGCTCCGAGGCTTCAGTAAACCGTTTGTATCGCTATGCCGATTTATTCCTGTTACGCTGTGTCTTAATAACGCTACTCGGCACCCCATTCTACTTAAGCTTGTCCCTACCGCCCTCCTAAATCACAATGTCTACATCCTATACCCACTGTTGTGGGTTCTGATTGCTTCCCATAGTTTAGTTGTTTATACCCCCCCCCCCACTCTTGTTTATGCTCCCTAACCCACTTGAAAATCATCATATCCTGGTTTGAGCTTCAGAATAAGGTCTGGTATCACCCAAGGGGTAACTTGATATTCAACTGTAGGATGTCTTAAAGACTTGTCCAGCAAGTGGAGACTTGCTCGGACAAGCGACTCTAGCAAGACGCTTAATGAACTGTCGTTTACTTTCAGATTGAAGATAAATGCAAGATAACAGCATTTGTACGATAGGAGCGCGCATTCTGATTATTAGCTGGGGTCCGGGAGCAGCCTGGCCATGTTTACACCACTAGAGACCCTTATGCGGGCTCCCAGCATTCAGCCGCCGGCCCCAGCTCCTTCATGAACCAGCAGACCATCGCCAGGGAACAGCTTGAGATAGTCGAATTATTTCTCAAGATCATCCACAAATTTCTCAAGATCTTCCTGCCTCATCATGGCAGCGTTTATGCTCACGAGTTTGAAGATTACCTGGAGTAGGTTCAGTTCTACTACTCCTCAAGCAGTTCTTGGGGCCATGCTCGTCTTGTGGATCACTATTTATTAAGAGGCAGTTTGGAGCGGCCCGCAGGCCCACAAGCATCTCCTTGTTTTGGTAGAAGTTGGGTTATGGGTAACTAACGTCTCTCCAGCACGAGAGAGATCTCCCGTCACGCAGGGTGGTTATCTTGAGATGATTTCGGGGCTTTAGTGTCCCCCGCGGCCCGGTCCTCGACCAGGCCTCCACCCCCAGGAAGCAGCCCGTGACAGCTGACTAACACCCAGGTACCTATTTTACTGCTAGGTAACAGGGGCATAGGGTGAAAGAAACTCTGCCCATTGTTTCTCGCTGGCGCCTGGGATCGAACCCAGGACCACAGGATCACAAATCCAGCGTGCTGTCCGCTCGGCCGACCGGGTGCAGTCGCACCTCCACAGATCTCCAGTATCATTCATCTATTGATACTGGTGATGGCTCAAAAGGGCCACCACTTACGAGCTATTCATGCCCGTGCCACCTTTTCGGTGGCTTCATCTTAACACATTCACAAGGGAGACATCTCCCGTCATGCAGGGTGCAGTCGCACCTCCACAGATCTCCAGTATCAGCTCTTGATACTGGTAATGGCTTAAAAGGGCCACCACTTACGGGCTATTCATGCCCGTGCCACCTTTTGGGTGGCTTAATCTTCATCAATCAATCAGTCTCTCAAGACCAAGTGACCTTCCTCTATGTCCACGTTAACAATGTGACCTTGAAATGTACATTGAAACTGAATTATCTTTATTGAGACAATGCACAGTGAATTCATATTAACGTGATGCACCTGAGAACATTAATAGGAACCTTGGAGGTGGATTCTCTAGCGGGGTTGAAACCAATTTATCACCCAATTTGCACCAATCGTATCGTGTTTTTTGTGTCAATCTAATTAGTATATTGTATTTATTTCTACACTTCAATACATCTCTGCCAAACCCCCATCCCCCCACCTTCGCCATTCTAAACAAAAAATGTAATTTAAGCCTATAAAATCTCTATGTAGAGGTGATTGTGCCAGGAAAATGAAGGGGTGGGGTGGGTGGGGGGAAGGATGTTGTTAAAACCTTTGCTCCCAGGCCTTCAAGCGCCTCTACAAGACCTCCCACCTCCCACATACCTGGACGTCCTCTCCCATGGTCACGGCCCCCACGCCTGCCCCTCCCTACACCCACGCCTACCTTAACTCACTCACTCCCACCCACGCCTGCCCTAACTCACTCACTCACTCACTCACTTCCACCTACGCCTGCCCTAACTCACTCATTCCCACCCACGCCCTCTTGGCACCCCTCCCCTGCTCCTTCTCTCCCTATCTTCTCTCTCATCTTTCACAAAAACTTCCTTCCACGAGACCGTGAACCTCGCCTCACACTGTAGCCGGGGACCCCGAGCATCCTCTCCTACACCACAATTACCTCCCAGCCCCTCCCAGCGACAAGATTAACCCCCCTGAGGTCAGGTCGTGACCTCTGACCCCCACCTGCAACCGCACATTCCCTAACCCCTTCCTCACCACTACCTTTACCCATGTTTCTGCCTATTTTGTTAACAAAAGAAGGCCTACCCTGGAAACACAAACCGAAACTGTGTCTATTTTCCGCTTGTTACAACTTGTAATAAAGTTGTTACATCTTGGCTTAACGTGTTTATGACGTATTAGAACGTTGTTACAACTTGTTATATTGGTTGTTATAACTGGCTAGGTGGTGTTAAAACTTGTTCGAACGTTGTACCAACGTCGTAGTTTCGGTGTGTGTTTGGCGGGTAGGCAGCTCAAGCGTTCATATCCTAAGATGCATGAACTCATAATGAAGCAGAGTTGTGGTCTTGGGGTTATATTTGCATTATATATTTACCTTGGAGGTTCCGGGAATCATAGGTCCCCGCGGCCCTGTCTCCGACCAGGCCTCCCGGTTGGTTAGGACACATTCCCTCCCTCCCTCCCTCCCTACCCAATCAGATACATACTGTATTTAGGTCAGGTATGTTGTATTTGCCGAGACACTGCTACCAATGCACCCACATATCCTCCCCAAGCTCGTGTACACGCGCAAACGGACAATTAAGCAGGAACGAACACGAACACACACACACACACACACACACACACACACATGTCAGGCCAATCCTGGAGTATGCAGCCCCAGCATGGAGTCCATATCTAGTCAAGGATAAGACTAAACTGGAAAAGGTTCAAAGGTTTGCCACCAGACTAGTACCCGAGCTGAGAGGTATGAGCTACGAGGAGAGACTCCGGGAATTAAACCTCACTTCGCTGGAAGACAGAAGAGTTAGGGGGGACATGATCACCACATTCAAGATTCTGAAGGGGATTGATAGGGTAGATAAAGACAGTCTATTTAACACAAGGGGAACACGCACAAGGGGACACAGGTGGAAACTGAGTGCCCAAATGAGCCACAGAGATATTAGAAAGAACTTTTTTAGTGTCAGAGTGGTTGACAAATGGAATGCATTAGGAAGTGATGTGGTGGAGGCTGACTCCATACACAGTTTCAAGTGTAGATATGACAGAGCCCGATAGGCTCATGAATCTGTACACCTGTTGATTGACGGTTGAGAGGCGGGACCAAAGAGCCAGAGCTCAACCCCCGCAAACACAACTAGGTGAGTACAACTAGGCGAGTACACACACACACACACACACACACACACACACACACACACACACACACACACACACACACACACACACACACACACACACACACACTTGTTTCTGATGTACCGAGTTCTCCGATAAACTCATAAGGTATATAAAGACTGTTTAACACGGGTGGTACGCGAACAAGGGGACACAGGTGGAAACTGTGTACCTAAATGAGTCACAGGGACGTTAGAAATAACCTTTTCAGTGTTAGAGAAGTTAACAGATGGAATACATTACGCAGTGAATGTGGTGGAGCCTATTTCCACGTCTCTACAATCCTCCTATATCGAAATTTCGACGTCGTATACCCACTGTTGTGGGTTCCAATTGCTTCCCACAGTTTGGAAACGCCTAAAGAGAGGTCTAGCGTCATACAAGAGATGTAGTGGAGGCCGATTTCGTACACAATTTCAAATGTAGCTATGATAAGAGCCCAGTTATCTCAGGAACCTGTACACTAGTTGATTGACAGGCGAGTGGCGGGACCAGAGAGCCAGAGCTCAACCCCCCACAAGCACAACTAGGCGAGTACACACTACCCTGAGTAGTTAACAGCTCCCTAATTCAAACTGATAACAGAAGAAAACATATGTATGCTGGCTAGCCTTATAACTGAATGGCTACGCCAGTGGTAGAACTTAAGCTACCAAAATATCTAGAGACGTAGTCACGACGTACAAGATACCGAGACAAGTGGACAAGCACACAGTGTTCCAGCTGAGAAGTGGGACACGCGGGTGCAAATAAACTGAGTGAGAGGTCCCGCTCTATGCCCCACCTAGCGTTTCGTACCCAGTCAGGGTTTAAAATATCTTCCCACGAGGAAGTACGCCTCTTTTGTACACAAAGGTGAAGAGTTCTGCCTATTAATATCCCCCAGATCCCTCTTCTTGGGAGCCTTCATCAGGGGTAGCAGAAGCTCCTTCAGGAGGCTATTTCCACACCTGGAGGCTCCATCACCACCACAAACCTTCCACATCTGAAGGCTCCATCACCACCACCACCACAAACCTTCCACACCTGGAGGCTCCATCACCACCACACAAACCTTCCACACCTGGAGGCTCCATCACCACCACACAAACCTTCCACACCTGGAGGCTCCATCACCACCACACAAACCTTCCACACCTGGAGGCTCCACCACCACCACACAAACCTTCCACACCTGGAGGCTCCATCACCACCACCACCACAAACCTTCCACACCTGGAGGCTCCATCACCACCACCACAAGCCTTCCACTCCTGGAGGCTCCATCACCACCACACAAACCTTCCACACCTGGAGGCTCCATCACCACCACCACAAGCCTTCCACTCCTGGAGGCTCCATCACCACCATACAAACCTTCCACACCTGGAGGGTCCATCACCACCACACAAACCTTCCACACCTGGAGGCTCCATCACCACCACAAACCTTCCACACCTGGAGGGTCCATCACCACCACAAGCCTTCCACACCTGAAGGCTCCATCACCACCACACAAACCTTCCACTCCTGGAGGCTCCACCGCCACAAACCTTCCACACCTGGAGGCTCCATCACCACCACAAACCTTCCACGCCTGGAGGGTCCATCACCACCACAAACCTTCCACACCTGGAGGCTCCATCACCACCACAAACCTTCCACACCTGGAGGCTCCATCACCACAAACCTTCCACACCTGGAGGGTCCATCACCACCACAAACCTTCCACACCTGAAGGCTCCATCACCACCACACAAACCTTCCACACCTGGAGGCTCCATCACCACCACAAGCCTTCCACACCTGAAGGCTCCATCACCACCACACAAACCTTCCACACCTGGAGGCTCCATCACCACCACCACAAACCTTCCACACCTGGAGGATCCATCACCACTACCACAAACCTTCCACACCTGGAGGCTCCATCACCACCACAAACCTTCCACACCTGGAGGCTCCATCACCACCACACAAACCTACTCCTGAAGGCTCCATCACCACCACCACAAACCTTCCACACCTGGAGGCTCCATCACTACCACACAAACCTTCCACACCTGGAGGCTCCATCACCACCACACAAACCTTCCACACCTGGAGGCTCCACCACCACACAAACCTTCCACACCTGGAGGCTCCACCACCACCACACAAACCTTCCACACCTGGAGGCTCCATCACCACCACCACCACAAACCTTCCACACCTGGAGGCTCCATCACCACCACCACAAGCCTTCCACTCCTGGAGGCTCCATCACCACCACACAAACCTTCCACACCTGGAGGCTCCATCACCACCACCACAAGCCTTCCACTCCTGGAGGCTCCATCACCACCATACAAACCTTCCACACCTGGAGGGTCCATCACCACCACAAACCTTCCACACCTGGAGGGTCCATCACCACCACAAGCCTTCCACACCTGAAGGCTCCATCACCACCACACAAACCTTCCACTCCTGGAGGCTCCACCGCCACAAACCTTCCACACCTGGAGGCTCCATCACCACCACACAAACCTTCCACACCTGGAGGCTCCATCACCACCACCACAAGCCTTCCACACCTGGAGGCTCCATCACCACCACCACAAGCCTTCCACACCTGGAGGCTCCATCACCACCACCACAAGCCTTCCACACCTGGAGGCTCCATCACCACCACCACCACAAACCTTCCACACCTCGAGGCTCCATCACCACCACCACCACCACAAACCTTCCACACCTGGAGGCTCCATCACCACCACACAAACCTTCCACACCTGGAGGCTCCATCACCACCACCACAAACCTTCCACACCTCGAGGCTCCATCACCACCACCACAAACCTTCCACACCTGGAGGCTCCATCACCACCACACAAGCCTATCTCGCTATCAATCTCTCCGACCCCCCCTCCCCCCTTATCTCCTGCCTTTCATACATATTGTCCCACACGATCCTTTCAATACAATGGTCGTCTGCCTCTACCACACGACCCCCCGCATCTCACCCTTGAACACCCTTGCTATAACGGCCCGTCCTCTCCAGTCGTCACAACGGACAGAAAATAGTGTGCTAAACTGCCAGAACCGAGCCTCAACCTACGACCCGCAAATAGGAAAGCAAACTACCGCGAGCCGCCTATGATTATCAGCGTACATCATATTTTGTCCGTTGGGGATCTGCACGTCAAAATGCGATGCATTATTTGTTGAACCAATATCGGCCACACCCGCCCAACATGTCCATGTAAAGCGAGTTCCGCCTCACACACTCCACCCATTCCCCCCCCCCCCCACACTACCCCTCCACCTATTAACTAACTTGGTTGTAAAGTTTGACCTGATCCACCTCAGCAGCGCCGCCAATGACCTCGTCGCAGCCGGCGAAGATCAAGATTCGTATAGGCCAGTAGGCCTTCTGAGGATACCCCCTTTACTAAGACCTTGAAGCACCACCACCACCACCACAAGCAGCTCATCGTTCTACCGTCCAACCCAAGTGGTTGGACGACTAAGAGAGAAACTTTCACAAGGAAATGTCAAAGTCAGCAATCTTAACTCATCACCCCCCCCCCCCCCGCATGGTGGGACACCAGGCACTAGTTTCCGGAGTAAACAATGTAGCCCCCACTTGCTCGTCTGAGAACCTAACTTTACAAATATTCCTCCAAATAACCAAACGCCATATCTCGCTATCTTCAGTGGTGAATCCAGACCCATGAATGGGTTGACTGGTCCTAAATAATACCGGTCTGACCGCCTGCGTGCGCAGACTTGCCCCCTGACTGTGGCCCTAGTCCATAAACAAAAACATTATCTCCCCCAACCAACTAAAGGTAGCCAGTAGGCCCAGGGGTAGATATAACCCCAAGTTTTGGTAAGCAGAACGCACAAAAAAGGATAGTCTAGGGCCTATGCCAACCTGGCGAACACGAGACCACTATTGGAACACGTGGAGGCGGCCCCGTGAGCCACAACACCAGCCACTTCGCCCCCGTGAAGCGGATCTTAAGCCTGCACAAGTTATGTTCTGAGCTCAACCAGCATACCTGATCAACCAAGCTGTGACTCACACGTCAGGCTGCGAGCAGCCGCGTCCAACAGCCTGGTTGATCAGTCCAGCAACCAGGAGGCCTGGTCGACGACCGGACCGCGGGGACGCTAAGCCCCGGAAGCACCTCAAGGTAACCTCAAGGTAAGGTAGCACATAACTTCAAATGGTGTACACATCTACAACGAAGGCTGCTCCCTGAACAACGTGGGATAGGAGTATAGCGGGTTGAAGGAAATGGTCTAGCGCTGTCAGTCACAGCCCTGCTCCTGTGCCCACTACGGGTTCACCATAGCCCGTGCTACTTGCAACGTGTTGTTCCCAGTAGCTGACTCTAAAACAACATGGACTAGCAACGCTAAAAACGACTCAAGCGGGAGAAGAAGGAGACAAGACAAACATGGGAAATGACAAGAGAAATGAGGAAATGTTTACCAAAAGAGAACGAGAGAATATGCACGGAATGTGGGGGGGGGGGCACTAATTAGCCTCCAAAGATAAACTACTCAATTAGCTAGCGAGAGGCACGCAAACTGAATTAACTACTGCTGCTGCTGTTTTTAGATTCAGCTACTGTGAACAAGTCCCAAGGAGCACGGGCTATGGTGAGCCCGTAGTGGACTTGATTAAGAATTGGCTATTCGAAGGAGCAGCGGGACCAATATAAAAAAGTACACATATATAATTATGGGCATGTAGGCTATCTTGAGATGATTTCGGGGCCTAGCGTGCCCGCGGCCCGGTCCTCGACCAGGCCTCCACCCCCAGGAAGCCGCCCGTGACAGCTGACTAACACCCAGGTACCTATTTTACTGCTAGGTAACAGGGGCATAGGGTGAAAAACTCTGTCCATTGTTTCTCGCCGGCGCCTGGGATCGAACCCAGGATCACAAGTACCGCGTGTTGTCCGCTCGGCCGACCGGCTCCCCGGGGTGAAATAAATTATTGTTCATTTGTCTCCGCTTCCACTGGGGATCGAACCCGGAACCTCAGGACTACGAATCAGAAGCTGTCGGGCGCCCTCAATAAGATTCTGAGGGGAAATCGCCAAGCCATGCGGGCGCCCTCAGCGACAGTCATGCAATTCGAGTTACTCGGCAGGTGGAACAGACAAGAGTCCAAGAGCTCGACCCTGTAGTCATAAAGCGATAGGTATACCATGGTGACAGAGGTGCACGACGCCACAACTCAACGCGACGAGGCCCACAATTTGCATTCCTGCCCCAACCTGGGAGTCGCCCCTCCCTCCCACCGTGGGCCCCGGCACACGCCCAGGGGAGCGGCCCTTGACGACCCATCAAGGAAATGCCTCCTCCTCCCCCCCCCCCTTTCCATTCCTTCGCAGGCAGGGCGGGAGAGAGAGAGAGAGGGGGGGGGGGGGGGGGGAGGATGAGAGAGAGAGGGGACAGGCAAACAGGCATCGCCCACATTGACCTCTCGTCTGAGCTGCTGCCAATGATCACAGCCCCTCCGAGACTACACGTTTACACGATAAGCTATCTGCAAGTTCACTATACGTATTGCCAGCGTCTGGAGTACGCGGCCTGAACCTCTCGCCCTCTGGTAGTCCACCAGACACTCGTGTTCCGGATTGTAACATTCGTTGTAACGAGTAATTTCTCTTACGCTAACCCATTATACTTTACGTTGACCTTGCCGTGCTTGTGGGTCTACTCTCCCGGATCTTGACATTCTTGGAGGCCTACTCTCCCGGATCTTGATACCAAGACCCTTGCAGGTCATCCCTAGGGGGTCAGAGGAAGCCCCAGGAGTATATCGTCAGGTCTACGCCCCCTTCCTCCTAATCTATTTCCGTCAGGAGATATGCCACACAGACCATCAATAAACAGTACATGCACACCACAATAGTGTGATATATCTATGACACTCTTTGGAGCAATGCAATAGAATCTAACTCACGTCCCGGGTCATTCCCCTAGACGCATTAACTGCCCATTAACAGTGTACATGGTTGCAATTAATAAAATAATCATTTCTTTCAGACACTATACCTCTTTAAACCCCCGTTGGTAAATGTTATCTTAAGAGAATATCAACCAACCAATCCACTCCCCCCCCACACACACACACACCACACACACACACACACACAGCACACACACCGCACATACACACACACCACACACACCACACATACACACACACCACACATACACACACACCACACACACCGCACACACACACCACACCACCCCCCACCCCCACACACACACCCACAAAACAATGTTGTCTTACCCTGAGGAAAGACTGCGTGCCAACACACACCTGTAAGACAAGAGGACAACATTAGACGTTGAACTAGACCACAATACATAAAGGCAGCAAGACTAAATGACACACAGTGTATTTGTTAAGAGCGTGAGCATAAACAGACTGAAATATTCCAAATGGTTGGGTGCTCTACCGGGGTGAGAATAGCTTGAGCTACCTCATCCCTTTGTGTCTATTTTACCTCAATAAACTTATTTCAATTTCTGGTCTCCTGACAGGGAGGGAGTGTTCAGGGTAAAGCGCCAAGCCATTACGACTATATAGCTTGATACCTGGGGCCAGATTCACGAAAGTACTTACGCAAGCACTTACGAACGTATACATCTTTCCGCAATCTTCGACGGCTTTGGTTACATTTATTAAACAGTTTACAAGCGTGAAAACTTCCCAATCAACTGTTGTTATTGTTATAAACAGCCTCCTGTTGCTTCCGAGCTCATTAACTGTTTAATAATTGTAAACAAAGCCGCCAAAGATTGAGAAAAGATGTATAGGTTCGTAAGTGCTTGCGTAAGTGCTTTCGTGAATCTGGCCCCTGGTTGATACCTGGTTGATGGGGTTCTGAGAGTTCTTCTACTCCCCAAGCCCGGTCCGAGGCCAGGCTTGACTTGTGAGGGTTTGGTCCACTAGCACTCTGAAGGGGTCAGGATAAGGATTTAGGACGGGACGGAGGGTAAAGGAATAATGCCCAACCACTTGGACGGTCGGGGATTGAACGCCGACCTGCATGAAACGAGGCCGTCCCTCTACCGTCCAGCCCAAGTGGTTGGGTTCTAGTCTCCTGGAACAGTCACCTGTCATTACTGTGTTATGTAGGAAAGACGTAAAACTGTTTTTATGTATCTATGTCTGTAGGTTACATTAGCATTTTATAAGAACTACAATCACCTTGTCACCGTATCAAATCAACCTTCTGTGGTTGATTTGTTCAATAAATTACTGAACTGTATGTTTAAACAGATCTCTCACCCTCTCCATGGAGGACAGAAGAAAATGTATATATATGCTGATTAGCATTGTGAATGTCTGGCCACGTCTGTGGTAGAAAATAATATATAAAAAAACAACTATGGCCGGGCAATGTTGTCCTTGCTGGAAACCTTTGGCACGAACTGTACTTTATCAACCAACAACCATATTTTGGGGATAAATATATAATAATAATAATAATTAACAGATGATTGACGGTTGAGAGGCGGGACCAAAGAGCCAGAGCTCAACTCCCGTAAGCACAACTAGACGAGTACGTACACACAGTTTCGGTTCATTATCACACCTAACCTGTCCCCAGAGGCCCACATCAAAGGGATATCATCAGCGGCATATGCTAGGTTGGCCAACTAAGAACTGCCTTTAGAAACTTGTGTAAGGAATCATTCAGGACCCTGTATACCATTTATGTCAGACCAATCCTGGAATATGCAGCTCCAGCTTGGAGTCCATACCTAGTTAAACACAAGACAAAGTTAGAGAAGATTCAGCGGTATGCCACCAGGCTCGTCCAGAAACTGAGGTATGAGATATGAGGAAATGCTGAAGAGGCTGCAAACTCACGTCCCTGGAAGACAAATGAGTAAGGGGAGACATGATAATCACCTACAAAATTCTCAGGAGAATTGACAGGGTGGACAAAGACAAACTCTAGCACGGGAGGAAACCGAGTACCCAAATGAGCCACAGACTTTAGAAAACTTTTTCAGTGTCAGTAGTTAGTAAATGGAATACATTAGGCAGTGATGTGGTGGAGGCAGACTCCATACACAGTTTCAAATGTAGATATGATAGAGCCCAGTAGGCTCAGGAATCTGTACAGCAGTTGATTGACAGTCGAGAGGCGGAAGCAAAGATCCGAGGCTCAACCCCTGCAAGCACAATTAGACGAGTACAATTAGGCGAGTACACCCTATCCGGAACATCAAACCAGAGAGATCAGCACAATTCTCGGCTGCTCAGCGCTTATAACACCAACGCCTTTAAAACCTGCCACTGCTGTAATGGTGGGGGCCGAGCACCCACCTATGCACCCCCAGTCCATGTGCCTAGCGTAACCCAGCCCTTAAGACACTGAGCAGTTTCGCAATCTGTACCACATGGAGCACAGCGCAAGAGTAAACTGCACAGCAGACTGAACAGGTTGCTTTAAATATCTGCTTAGCATAACTTTACAAGATAACGGTGCAAATCGTCGTCTCTCCTGACGCTGGGAAGTCATCATATTCCACCTTCCTGCGTCTCCAGATAAGCTTTGGTAGACAAACCGACATGTCATTCTGGTTGCTGGTTTCTTCGCTGGATCACAGGTTTCTTATCCAACAGGAAGCCGTGTGTATTGTCGCCAGGGGCACCAACACCAGGGGACCACCAACACCAGGGGGGCCACCAACACCAGGGGGGCCACCAACACCAGGGGGGCCACCAACACCAGGGGACCACCAACACCAATGTAGCAAGACACTTTGAACTCAGCACCCCCTACAGGCAGGTGTGTCCTCAGCCCTGCCTTAATAAATACACTAAAACTCTGCTAAACCGTGCCTAAAAAGAAACCCAATGAAAACATTATCTATGCTGATGACTATTATCTGAACCGCTAAGAACAACAAAATATTCTTAACTCTACATCAGGCATCTCAGGACCTAACCTCAGCCGTCTCTGCAAAGATAAACGAGAGAGAATTGTCGTTTTTTTTTATTTGTACAGAAGTATACACCTGTTCTGTCCAGCCACAACTAAGGTACACCTGTTCTGACCAGCCACAACTAAGGTACACACCTGTTCTGTCCAGCCACAACTAAGGTACACACCTGTTCTGTCCAGCCACAACTAAGGTACACACCTGTTCTGACCAGCCACAACTAAGGTACACCTGTTCTGACCAGTCACAACTAAGGTACACCTGTTCTGACCAGTCACAACTAAGGTACACCTGTTCTGACCAGTCACAACTAAGGTACACCTGTTCTGACCAGTCACAACTAAGGTACACCTGTTCTGACCAGTCACAACTAAGGTACACCTGTTCTGTCCAGTCACAACTAAGGTACACCTGTTCTGACCAGCCACAACTAAGGTACACACCTGTTCTGACCAGCCACAACTAAGGTACACACCTGTTCTGTCCAGCCACAACTAAGGTACACACCTGTTCTGTCCAGCCACAACTAAGGTACACACCTGTTCTGTCCAGCCACAACTAAGGTACACACCTGTTCTGTCCAGCCACAACTATAACTCTATAATTGTTTATGAATCAAGGAGCTGAATCTCTTTGATCCCAGCTTGACTGACTAGATTAAAGTGCCTTATATGGAGGTGCCGACGTATGGGTAGCCTGGTACCCACTTAGTTGTGCTTGCGGGGGGTTGAGCTTTGGCTCTTTGGTCCCGCCTCCTGGTGTAAACAAACTGTCGTCAATATGGCTACCTGGAGTCCCGTAGCAACCAGAGCAGGGCACCGCTCCAGTGCCAGGTAAGTCCGCTACGGGCTCACCATAGGCCGTGCTACTTGGAACTTGTTCAGAGTAGCTGAATCTATAACAACAACCACCTAGCAACCATTCACCCCGATAGTGACCATCACCCGGCGTCTGCTGCCGGCAACACAATTATAGTTACAGTCAAATGTGCACTTCACAATTCGTGACATTAATGTCTGAAGCTAAACACGGATACAACGCAATTATTAACGTTGGTGTCAAAATTCACAATCATGTTAAGACACTTATCTTGGTCTTGGAATTTAGTATCTACGGGCTCACCAGTAGCCCGTGCTACTTGGAATTGTTTGTTCCAAGTAGCGAATCTTTAACAACAACAACTTGGAATTCATTGTAGAACTGATTATAGCCTGCTATAGAAATGCTATAGATGTCTATAACCACACCTGAAGCACACCTGGAGAGGGTTCTAGGGGTTCTTCTCCCCGAGCCCGGCCTGAGGCCAGGCTCGACTTGTGATAACTTGGTCCAACAGGCTGTTGCTTGGAGCGGCCCGCAGGCCCACATATCCACTACAACCTGGTTGATCCGGCACTTCTTGGGAGTGTGTTTAAAGCCTGTGAAAGGGGGAGAGGGTCACAGCTACTTATCTTGAGGTTATCTTGAGATGATTTCGGGGCTTAGCATCCCCGCGGCCCGGTCGTCGACCAGGCCTCCTTTTTGTTACACATCCCCCAGGAAGCAGCCCGTGGCAGCTGTCAAACTCCCAGGTACCTTTTTACTGCTAGGAGAACAGGAGCTTCAGGGTGAATGAAACTGTCCATTAGTTTCCGCCTCCACCGGGGATCGAACCCGGAACCTCAGGACTGCGAATGCGAAGCGCGGTTCACTCAGCTGTCAGGCCCCAGGCACCTAGCAACATGATGAAATGTAAGAGCAACTAAATCGTCGGGGAACAGGCTCGCCATAGCCCGTGCTACTTGCCCCGCTCCTGTGCCAGGTAAGTTACGGGCTCGCCATAGCCCGTGCTACTTGCCCCGCTCCTGTGCCAGGTAAGTTGCAGGCTCACCATAGCCCGTGCTACTTGGAACTTGTTCCGAGTAGCTGAATCTATAACAACAACGTCGGGGAAGCGACACGGGAGACATCTCCCGTCACGCAGGGTGCAGTCCCACCTCCACAGATCCCCAGTATCAGCTAATGATACTGGTAATGGTTCAAAACGGCCCCCCCCCCCCCACTTACGGGCTATTCATGCCCGTACCACCTTTTGGATGGCTTAATCTTCATCAATCATCAATCAATCGGGGAAGCGAGGATAACAACACAAGCCTGCAGAGTGACAGGCGTCTAGCAAACATGACAGTATTAACCAATTAAATCGTCAGGAAACAAAAGACACACTAACCTGAGCAACATGGACCGATATCAAGGCAATTCAACCGTTGAGAGAACAAGATAAAACCCTATCGCACCATAGGGTTCATTATTCCCCCTCAGTTCCCCAAATGATAAAATGATAGCTCAGTTGATTAAGGCAGCGTCTGGGATGCTCTCGGACATAGGTTCGAATCCTCGTCACGGCCCTTGTGGATTTGTTCCCAAGTGATAATTTGTTATCACGCCTTATTTACGAATATGGCGCCGCACCAGATTCCGATAAAGAGGGAGGAAGAGATTTAGTGTAATTTGGGATAGAATTCCGATGAAATGAAACCTCAGCGAAAAGCTTAACGCTAGGCAGCGGAACTAACGATTTAATCCTCTCTGAGCTAAAGTAGGGAAGAATCATTAATACAAGTTAAAATGATCATTAAACACTAATCCGACGTGAGATACTGGAACCCACTAGACTAACAACTCGTTCAGTAAAATGGCAAACCATCTTATCACTAAGGATAAAATACCTGAAATCCTTGCTCTGTATCCTCCACAGATCTCCCCAGTATCTCTTGATACTGGTAATGGCTCTAAAGGGCCACCACTTACAGGCTATTCATGCCCGTGCCACCTTTTGAGTGGCTTAATCTTTATCAATCAATCTGCTCTATATCCCTATTTCGTTTCCAGTAGATAAACGACACAGATTAAGAAACAACATCACAGGAAAAAGGTTATGTATAACCAAACTCAATTACGGGCTCACCATAGCCCGTGCTACATGGACACTCCGTCCTGAATAGCTAAATCTTTAACAACAACAACAACATTAAGAAGCAAGTAGTGTATTGTCAATACTAAAATAATCAGCAGCTTCCCTTTGACTCTGTAGTGACTAATGTCTCCATAGTTCAAAAAATTAAGTATTAGTGAACAAATCCACAAGGGCCGTGACGAGGATTCGAACCTGCGTCCGGGAGCATCACAGACACTGCCTTAATCAGGGTAAAAAGAGTTGAAACCGAAGTTCTACTGAACTTACTGGATCCCGTAGCCTCTCCGAGGCACAACTCAGGATTTGTGCCTCACCTTAGTGTGATCTCTGTGTATTATTAGTGGTGAAACATACTAGTAATATATAATGATTAACTATAAAATATATAGCAATTGAAATAAAATATTCTATGTAACTGACATTATAACTATATAGTGTGAATGATAGATGAAAATGTTTATGTAATCACCACCGTTGAGGTCTGAAAAAGACCTTTTGTGCCCTCTGTAATCCTTTTTTGCGCTACCGCTCACAGGATGTTTATGGGGTGCACATTAAACTAGCCGCCGCCGCGACAACGATCAAACCCGTAGTCAACACGAAATAAATAAATAATTAAAACTTCTTAAGATACATAATAATAACTGTGCGGGGACGACGGCGAACGTAATAATATTAACTAAATATTCTGGAGATATGACATCCAAGGAAGCGATACATTGCCTCAGAAACAACCAACACTGCCATGAAAGGAGCGGTTGTTGTTATAGATTCAGCTACTCCGAACAAGTACCAAGTAGCACGGGCTATGGTGAGCCCGTACCTTACCTGGCACAGGAGCGGGGCAAGTAGCACGGGCTATGGTGAGCCCGTACCTTACCTGGCACAGGAGCGGGACAAGTAGCACGGGCTATGGTGAGCCCGTAGCTGACTTACCTGGCACTGGAGCGGTGCCTTGCTCGTGTGAGGAGCGGGAGAAAACGCAGTTACACACTGATAGCATAGTCTACCATACCACACCAGTACTAAATAAGGAAACTGGTCTATGCCAGCACATAGATTGGGATTTAACGGTTCAAAATATGCTGTCCTGACGAACCGCTCCTGTGCCAGGTAAGTCCACTACGGGCTCGCCATAGCCCGTGCTACTTGGAACTGGTTCCGAGTAGCTGTATCTACAACAACAATGCAGTCTTGAGATAACACTAACTAGAAACAGTTAACATTACCGCGAGAAGAAGGAAAGGTAGATGGGGTCGATCGTAGATTGAGATCTCATGGGGCTGTCGAACGACGTGAAGATGGACGGGATGGTAGAGCCATACGCACTGGTTAAATGGACCTTGGGGAGCTTTGCTGACGATGCTGGAACAGGATCCATGTTGTAATTCCGTTAAGTAGAAGAGGGCGGACCGTTTAGTAAAGAAGGCGTGAGTAACGCAGAGCGAACGAGCCGAGACTGCAACCCTTGTGTACGGTAGCACCTTAAGTAACCTCTCCTCCCTTCCCCAAGAGTTGGGGATGGCGGTAGCACAGTACACGACTTAAAGTGCTTCCCTGAAAGAACAAATCCATGTTGACCAGACCACACACTAGAAGGTGAAGGGACGACGACGTTTCGGTCGTCCTGAGCCATTCTCAAGTCGATAGTTTACGGGCTATTCATGCCTGTGCCACCTCTTGGGTGGCTTAATGTTCATCAATCAATCAACAAATCCACAAGGGCCGTGACAAGGATTCGAACCTTCATCCAAGAGCATCCCAGACGCTGCCTTAATCGACTGAGCTACGACATTGGTCAAAAGAGTTGAAACATTTGACATGGTCAAATGAATGTTCATTTGATGCATCACGTTATTGTGATTTCTATGTGTTGCCTTTTGAATAATATTTGCAAATATTTTCATTGTGATTTTATTCTGGGTGTTTATACCCGTGTTTATCACCTCTGTTTTGGGCAGTGTTTTGGCCCTAACTTTTTCGTTTCCGCATTCTTTCTCATCTTTCTCATTTTTACTCTCATTGTTCATATTACCGGTTTGCTCTTCAATATTGCCGCCCAACCACGTGAGCTGGACGGTAGAGCGATGGTCTCACGTCATGCAGGTCGGCGCTCAATCCCCGACTGTCCACAAGTGGTTGGGCACCATTCCTTTACCCCCCGTCCCATCCCACATCCTTATCCTGACCCGTTCCCAGTGCTATATAGTCGTAATGGCTTGGCGCTTTCCCCCCGATAATTCCCTCCCTCTTCAATACTGCCGTCGTTTTGGTGTACTTTATTTATTTATTTTATATATACAAGAAGGTACATTGGGATTGTGAGGATACATAGCATAGTAATTACATTCTTGTAAAGAATGTTACATTCCTGTACCATTCTTGTTACATTCTTGTACCTCGACACCATGTCCTTCCACAGTGCTAATGTGGCTCTCTAATCTCTCAGTCGCTGGGTTGTGCTCAGTCTTCGTTGCTGTTTTGACATTCTGTATATATTTCTGGTAGCTTTTGTGTGAATGGTAGCCTATGTGCTTCAGGAATGGCATTCACTAGTTTGGTGAGGTTTTCCCATATCAGTCTATCATTGTGACCTACTACTGATCCTACTGATCCTCCTGATCAGGTACCTACTGATCCAGTAGGTACCTTGTCTGTCTGTATAATGTATAGGTTAAGTCTGTACAACTCGGGTGAAATCTTGGGTTACAAATGTTACATACAATCCCTACAATACACTTCCGAGGTGAGTTAAAGCAGCTGCCACACAAACCCTCCATGTTGGGTTTGTGGTGTAATTGCTGTCCGTTTCTCTATTTGTCAATTATCATCATCATCATCATCATCGTTAAGTGCCAAGGCTTAATAATTAAGACTTTATAGCACTTGGAAGGGGTCAAGATAAGGATTTGGGATGGGACGGGGGAGAAAGGAATGGTACTTGACCACTTGGACGGTCGGGGATTGAGCGCCGACCTGCATGAAGCGAGACTGAGTGAAAATAGATGCATTTCATCGTCTCTCGGGTGTATGTAGTATATGCAACGGCTTATTTCCTCTCCGGTCTGGCTACATGCGGCGGTTGAAAAGGTTGTTGCCTCTCCTTAAGATGGTGTCTGGATAGCGGGAGGTGGCAGCGGCAGGCTCAGACTTCCTGTGTGTTTACCGCTGGGTGTTGCTCGAGCGAGCCGCCGCACGGGAAGCCTTTTCTTCTTCCTGTCTTCAATGTTTACTCGCGAGGCCAGCCAGAAGCTCGGCTCGTTAAGAAGAAAAGGCTTCCCGTACGGCCGCTACGAACCTCTAGTTTACATATTCTTAGCTTGGTGCTCATGATAATACAATATTATATTAAGCTTTTGCTTATCACAACAACTAACAAGTTAATTTGTTTATAGTTGTACTGTATTCGCGAATTGTCAGAAACAGCCAAGTAACCGGAAAATATCTACGTCAGCCATGTTCATTCTCTTTACTGATTCGCACGCGGCCGTTTTCTTTGGAGCAGTCCAGCGTGCTGGCGTCTGTAGAGGACGAACAATTGCTCATCCGTTGCGACGGGGGACATCTCCCGTCACGCAGGGTGCAGTCGCACCTCCACAGGTCTCCAGTGTCATCTATTGATATTGGTAATGGCTCAAGAGGGCCACCTTTTGAGTGGCTTAATCTTTATCAAATCATCATCCGTTGCATACAGCCCCGCTCCTGTGCCAGGTAAGTCCACTACGGGCTCACCATAGCCCGTGCTACTTGGAACGTTTTGTTCCGAGTAGCTGACTATAACAACAACAACATGCTCATCCGTTGCTTTTTGCAGTAAGCTGGAGAACGCGGCGGTGGTGTGGGTGAAGCCAATACTCTGACTACTTGCCTATCAGCACTTGCCAGTGTCTACGGGGGAGTGAGGTTCATACCCAGCCTACTAAGTCTTGTTCCTGTTGCTGTTATAAATTCAGCTACTTGGAACAAGTTCCAAGTAGCACGGGCTCTGGTGAGCCCGTAACTCACCTGGCACAGGAGCGGTGCTGAATCTCCTCTTGTTCCTGATTGACTGATTGATGAAGATTAAGCCACCCAAAAGGTGGCACGGGCATGAATAGCCCGTAAGTGGTGGCCCTTTTGAGCCATTACCGGTATCAAGAGCTGATACTGGAGATCTGTGGAGGTGCGACTGCACCCTGCGTCACGGGAGATGTCTCCCGGACCAAATGGTGACCAATGGTCCGTGGTTGAAGATGGTGATGGTGCTTATATACGTTCTCGTGGCGGGTTTCCATAGTCTTCGTTCTCTCGGTTCTGCCAGCCTTTGTGATCGGTAAATGTCTGTAGCTGTGGCTGGCGGTTCCACACCGCCACTCCGGGCCTCCGCTGCCCGGTATTTCCCGCAGTAACTTGTCTAAATGCTGAAGATCGCTGGCCTTTGATATTCATATTTGTGTTCTCTGCTCACAGGTCCCGCTCCCTCTACCCTTCCCTGGGATTATTCTACACCTTCTGCCTCGTCTCTCACTCCTGGACGTTGACATTTTATTGTGCAAGTTCGGAATCTGTCCTTCCAGTATCCTCTCTGTGTATAGTATAAATCTTGTCTATAGGCAGGTGTGTCCAACCATTTTTTGAAAGTCGGGGAATAGAACGCCGACCCTGCAAGAAACGAGGTCGTGGCAGTGATGTACAATTTTGATGCTTTATATAAATCTATTCAAGTGTTTTCCTGGTTGAATGCGGGGCAAGAATCACTGTATATACATGTTTAACTATCTCGACTGTCATTTGAAGTGGATACGAGGACGGAGCAACGTTTCACACACGAGAGCACCAGAGCACTAATGAGTACCATCATTGGTTATCTTGACGTTATCTCGAGATGATTTCGGGACTTAGCGTCCCCGCGGCCCGGTCCTCGACCAGGCCTCAATTTTTGTTACACCCCCCAGGAAGCAGCCCGTAGCAGCTGTCTAACTCCCAGGTACCTATTTATTGCTAGGTGAACAGGAGCGTCAAGGTTAAAAAAAAAATCTGGCCATTTATTTCCGCCTCCACCGGGGATCGAACCCGGAACCTCAGGACTACGACTTCCGAGCGCTGTCCACTCAGCTGTCAGGTGTGGCCATCCCTTGTTTGGAAGGTTCTCATCACCTGATTTACCCGATTACGGGGTATACCCTCAATTACCCTATTACGAGTATACCCGTTACGGGTCTACCCGATTATATTACCCAAAAATTTACTTTCTTGTGCTCTCAAACATTAGGCTGACATTCTAAGATTGTTAATTTGTTCAGCGCTTGCTTTGAGGTTGTCTGGGGTAGGGTTAGAAACACTACTAGGAGTATCCCATCAGCTTGCTGAGGTGCCTAGATTTTTAACTGGAGTTTACCTGGAGTCTGTTGCGAGAGTTCTACTCCCCCCAAGCCTGGCGTACAGTTTACTCTCAGGCGGAGGAAACTTAAGCCAATCGACTAAGTGATCGCATATCTCGAGGGAAGATAACTCGAGCCAATCCACCAAGTGGCCGCCACTAATCTTGGGGTCTTAGCATCCATCTTCATTTCTCAACCAGTTTCTTCCACTCGCCTGAGGTCGATTAAAGTAATGCTCCTTGTGATAACACATATATACATATTTATTTTATTATGCGGAAAATCCACAGAGAAATATGAAATGAGGTGAACGTTTCGGCTTTGTTAAAGCCTTTGTCAACACCAGACTGATTTTATTATATATATATATACATACATACACACACATACATACAAGAGTTCTTACATTCTTGTACAGCCACCAGCACGCGTAGCGTTTCGGGCAAGTCCTTAATCCTAATTTTCTCCGAAATACGACCCGCCAAATCGTTCAACAACCAGGTACCCATTCACTGCTGGGTGAACAGAGGCTACAGCTAAGGATGGGCGCCCAGTCAATCTTCTCCAGCTAGGATACGAACTTAGGCCAAAGCGCGCGTAAAGCCCCAGACGAGTGTCTTACCACTGCGCCACGGGGACTGCTACACTACTCTGAACCTGCCACTGTTCACAGTAGTGACTTACGACCAGTGGGACCCACGTTGCAGAATACAAATAGTACTCGCCTAGTGTATTCACCTAGTTGTGTTTGCGGGGGTTGAGCTTTGCTCTTTCGGCCCGCCTCTCAAACTGTCAAGCAACTGTTTACTAAGTACTTTTTTTTCCCCACACCATACACACACACACACCCCAGGAAGCAACCCGTGACAGCTGACTAACTCCCAGGTACCTATTTACTGCTAGGTAACAGGGGCATTCAGGGTGAAGGAAACTTTGCCCATTTGTTTCTGCCTGGTGCGGGAATCGAACCCGCGCCACAGAATTGCGAGCCCTGTGCGCTATCCACCAGGCTATCAGGCCCCCCAAGGGGCCAAGTGAAACAGGAGTAGTGGAATTCAAGTAGCCTTTATCTCTCAGAATGTTTGGTAATATGTTTATTGTTTGTGATGTGTGTCTATGTATGTATTAACACGATGTACTGAACGGGGTGAGAATAGCTTGAGCTACCTCATCCCTTTGTGTGTAGTTTACCTCAAACTTATTTCAATTTCAATAGCCAAAAACCAGTAGTGAGATATGGTAAGAACAATAATGTTTCAATAATTATTACTAACACAGTTTCCTCTGGGCGTGCTACTTGGCTTCTTGTGCTAGTCTACCGTGTCAGTACATTGTCATCCACACCTCCGTGGAAATAAACATTATTATAGAGCTACGATAGAGCTTCGGAATCACACACGCATTGTGTCGTCGGTTCGAGTCTCCTAGAGCAGAGGCGAATGAAATATCGAGTCTAATTTTCCAGTCACTTCCTTTGCACGTCCCTCGCCCCCCCCCCCTTCCCACCGTCAGTGTATCTAATATAATGTGTCCTTCCTTACTCCCCTCCCCCCCCCCCATCACTCCTGCTCTTGACAATTTTAACTATTTATTCAACTGTTCAGGCAATTGTAATAATGATTCAGAACCTCTAACCTACCTACCTACCTACCCACACACACAAAACCAGGTATGATAGGGAAATGGGACAGGAGTCATTGCTGTAAACAACCGATGCTCGAAAAGCGGGATCCAAGAGTCAATGCTCGACAAAAAAAAAAAAAAAAAAAAAAAAAAAAAAAAAAAAAAAAAAAAAAAAAAAAAAAAAAAAAAAGGCCCGTCGAAAAGCCTATTTTTCGACGAGAGAATTCAAGCAACATCAAGAAGACCAAGACTTTTCAACACTTGCTCTTAAACATAAATGGGGTATAAATAGCCGATCTCTCACGATGCTCAAAAAGAGAACATTATAAACCAACTTCAAATGATATCTGATCCACCAGGCTGCCTGCTTGATACCTGCTTGATAGAGTTCTGGGAGTCCTCCTACTCCCTTAGCCCGGCCCGAGGCCAGCCTCGACTGTTGAGAGTTTGGTCCACCAGGCTGTTGCTTGGAGCGGCTCACAGGCCCCCCATTTCAACCACATCCCGGCTGCAGTTCATACATCAGACTGAGAGCAAGGCTTCTGACAAGAGGCCAATTCCAAATCAGGCAGGACCTCATATTGGCCTGTTTACAGCCTGTCTTGAGGCCCACAGCTGCTCTGAGAACATGAGGGAACCAGTTACAAACAGAAATCACAATTGCGTGATGCCTCAAATGAACAAATCCACAAGGGGGTTTGGATTCGATTAAGGCAGCGTCTGGGATGCTCTCGGACGTTGGTTCGAATCCTCGTCACGGCCCTTGTGGATTTGTTCATGAGGGAACCAGCGTTGCTTAGTTAGGAGTTTTATGACGTGCTCCTAAAGCGGCGCAGGGGAGTGAGGAGGGGATTAGGGGGACGGGGGGGGGGGAAGAAGAAGATGGAGAGGTACAGGTGAAGGAACAAGTTCATGCCCCAGTTACTGCAGGATTTGTATTACGGGCTCACCATAGCCCGTGCTACATGGACACTTCGTCCTGAGTAGCTAAATCTTTAACAACAACAACAACATACTGCAGGAGCCCTCTGGCACCTCCGAGGGCCACGTAAAGCTTCCCTAGGCACCTGGGAGGGCCATGGTCATCACCCAACATACTGGTGCTCGCATTAATATTATACTCTACTACACTACCACCCTAATCAATATAATTAGAAACATTATAATCATTCAACCTTCCTCCAAGATACCCATTATAACCGTTATCCATAACCCGTGTGGTTGTTGCGTGGGCAGCGCGGCACTACCCATAACCCGTGTGGTTGTGTGGTGGGCAGCGCGGCACTACCCATAACCCGTGTGGTTGTGTGGTGGGCAGCGCGGCACTACCCATAACCCGTGTGGTTGTGTGGTGGGCAGCGCGGCACTACCCATAACCCGTGTGGTTGTTGCGTGGGCAGCACGGCACTACCCATAACCCGTGTGGTTGTGTGGTGGGCAGCACGGCACTACCCATAACCCGTGTGGTTGTGGCGTGGGCAGCGCGGCACTACCCATAACCCGTGTGGTTGTGTGGTGGGCAGCACGGCACTACCCATAACCCGTGTGGTTGTTGCGTGGGCAGCGCGGCACTACCCATAACCCGTGTGGTTGTGTGGTGGGCAGCGCGGCACTACCCATAACCCGTGTGGTTGTTGCGTGGGCAGCGCGGCACTACCCATAACCCGTGTGGTTGTGGCGTGGGCAGCGGGGCACTACCCATAACCCGTGTGGTTGTGTGGTGGGCAGCGCGGCACTACCCATAACCCGTGTGGTTGTGTGGTGGGCAGCACGGCACTACCCATAACCCGTGTGGTTGTGTGGTGGGCAGCACGGCACTACCCATAACCCGTGTGGTTGTGTGGTGGGCAGCACGGCACTACCCATAACCCGTGTGGTTGTGTGGTGGGCAGCGCGGCACTACCCATAACCCGTGTGGTTGTGTGGTGGGCAGCGCGGCACTACCCATAACCCGTGTGGTTGTGTGGTGGGCAGCGTGGCACTACCCATAACCCGTGTGGTTGTGTGGTGGGCAGCGCGGCACTACCCATAACCCGTGTGGTTGTTGCGTGGGCAGCGCTGGCACTACCCATAACCCGTGTGGTTGTGTGCGTGGGCAGCGCGGCACTACCCATAACCCGTGTGGTTGTGGCGTGGGCAGCGCGGCACTACCCATAACCCGTGTGGTTGTGTGCGCGGGCAGCGTGGCACTACCCATAACCCGTGTGGTGGGCAGCGGGGCACTACCACTTTCTCTGCACGCTGCCACCGCCTCCCGCCCCTCAGCAAGTCGCCTGGACCCCACAACCTGACTCTCCTCTCGTCTCCTCCTTCACCCCCTCTCTTATCCCCCGTTCCGTCTATTCAATCCACTCCTCAGAACGCCTTACTTATCCAGTTCCCTACAGCTCATCCACAGTTGTTGTTCCAGCGACACATCTTACAATTGGCGGCAGAAGATCCGAAGAGTCGTGGACCTCTGATGTTTATTTACACTGTTCTCTTAAGTGTGTGTTTATGGCAGCCAGACTTTTTAATGATTTACGCTTCCCTGTCACATCTCTCTCACTCCAGTACGTTGTAATTTCATTGTGCAGGTTTGGAACCTGATCCTTCAGCATCTTCCTGAGAGATTCCCCCCCCCCCCCACACACACACCTGACGCACCCGAGAGATCCTTTCCCCACACCTGATACTGACAACTATCCCACTCAACAATCCTCCCCCCTGAACTATATGTTTAACTGATCTCTAACCCTGTCTATGGAGGACAGAAGAAAATGTATATATGCTGGTTAGCATTGTAAATGTGTGGCCACGTTTGTGGTAGAAAAAAACAAAAAAAAAACAATCCTCCACATATGGAGTCGCATCCACCTGGAATTTACACCACAATTAACAAATACAAATTCTAAGCGCTCCACCCTAGTACAAACCTCAAAAACAGTCAAATTCGTTGACCTTCGGAAAATGCCCCAACAAAAACTGCGATTAAGAACAGTAAAATTACTCTTTACTGTAATTATTCATTACTCGTAAGATTAAGAGTAAGTCTGCGATTATTCTCCACTCTGTTGCTTTGAATACCAATAATAATTATTGCCACAAGACGTCAATTTCTCAACAGAAAGTGAAAGTAGTTATAAAACTGAAGAAACTGACCTTTTGACTCAATGAGGCTTAGTGACATTCACACTTAAGGGCCACAACGGTGGACCTTTAAAGATAATTAAGGGGCTTACTTAGGATTAATGTTACTTTACCCTACACAAAAGGTTAAGGATTAATAAATGAAGTAATAAATGATGTGTTAGCTCCCGCTATGTCATTGGGGTTAAAATTTAAGTTTGTACATCATCTTGACTCGAATTAAAATGTTAACTTCAGTCCTGGGGGCAAAGATTTTTTTTTCTACCTTGAGGTTACCTTGAGGTGCTTCCGGGGCTTAGTGTCCCCGCGGCCCGGTCGTCGACCAGGCCTCCTAGGCCTCCTCTAAACCAGAGTTGTAAAAACTCTAGTTTACAAAACATGCGGGACACGTAAAGGCGTAGCTCATCAACCCCCACAGGCACAATTAGGCTAGTGCGCACACGCACACGCACACACGCACACACACACACACACACACACACACACACACACACACACACACACACACACACACACACACACACACACACACACACACACACACATATATATATATGCAACAATGATCACAAAAACACCGATTCTACTTTGCTCTGATGAAGGCGAATTAGCCGAAAACGCGTTAAGCATTTTCTATTTTTCACATGTGGTTATTCTGCACACACACACACATATATCTCCGGGAAGATTGACCGCAGCACTCAGCTGATGAAGTGCGAGTTGCGGCCCTCTGATGTTTACACCACATCAGGAACGTTCACGCTACATCATTCCGCGTGCACACTATAGGTCAGCGCTGCTGCCAGGCTATAGTCCAGAGGTGGTGACTTAAGTGGTCCAGTCTGGCGTGTGTCCAGTCTGGGGGGTGGACCTGGTATGTGTCATAACAGTGTCAACTGCATAACTTGGTTCACATTTGAGTTTTGTCCTGTGTCCTCCGTGGATCCTCGTCTTGAAACTAGTCCACTTCCGCCCGCAAAGGATATTCCACTATTTTTTTAAGTACCAATTTTGAGAACAAGTTTAAGGTAGAATATCGTACCCTGAGGTTGCATGACAGAGGTTTATTATTTTACTTAAATTTCGGTCTCTTGGTTTTTTTTAGGAATTTAAAGAGATCCCTCTCGACGCGGTTAATTTCAGGTTGATTTGTGTGCTAATGCATCATTATCGTACCTGCCAAAATGTTCGCACCCAAGAATATGTATACTAGGTCGGTATTTTGCTTTTCTTTTAGTGTATGAAACGACACGTGCAACTGCAAGATGGTATGTGCACTCCGCCTCGGGGGTGTAGTGGGTGGAGGGGGGTAGAAATAGCCTAAGCTACTCTATCCCTTTGAGATGTATTTATTGCTTATCTCAATAAACATACTTGAACTTGTAGTGGGTGGTTCCCTTTCCTCAAAGGCCAATCCCGATGGGAGATGTGGGGGGGGGGGGGGGGAGTGTTAAGAAGGGTGCATCTCTGAGCTGCTCCTTTAGGTCGATGTCTTGACAGGTTAGGATTACAAATATTGCAATGTGCACTCTGCTGCCTGTATTGCTGCTTCTTGTGCACTATGTCGTTTCTTGGTCTTCTTGCATTATTTACATGCTCTTATTACCAGATTGTTTATTTCTCTTCCTCAGGTCCTCCTCAGATAAGTCTTTGTTAATGTACTCTTCATTATCTCGAAATCACCAGTTCCTCCACAATAAATTTCACGGATTTCTGTTCTTGAAGATCACCTTCAATGGTCAATTCAAATTATTGTTACATCTACTTAGCCAACAGGGAAATTTTATTCTTCGGGTTGCCATTATTGACAATATTTTAGTGATAATTTATATCATATCTTTTCGGTTTCTCACTCTTCTCTCTTACCACGTCTTCCCCCTTGGGTCTTTTTCATTTTAGATTACCACAGATGTCTACTTCTCTACCTTATGTCTCGTGCCTTTCAGGACCGGCTGGGTTTCTCATCCACTATGTGGTTTGATTCCCCTCCTCTGTTGCCCTTGCTTCAATATTTGCAGTCATCATTTTTTCTTATACTGCTTTCAATCTGCCCTGTAACACACGAATATTCTTCTCGAGGTTCTATGACTAAGTAAATGACATTCCTCAAGGTTTGCAAGTAGAGTTCATCACTCCTGACAGGTTTTGCTTTGAAGTCCTAATGTCCTTCAGTTTCTCGTAGTTATTTTCTTATTTTTTTTTTTAACCCGCCTTCCTAGCGAAGTTACTCTGCTTGCAGCTCTCTAACTTCTATCATTATATTCTCTCATTATAATTCTGCTATGGTACTATGATCCTTTGTCTTAGTCCCTATTCCTTCAAACCGCAGCTAATGATATAACCCACTTCTATGCAACTGTGTCTCTCTCTTCGACGTTCTCTTTCGTAAGTGCATTGTTCCACATCCCTAGTAATCCCACTTACTCTTCCTGGCCTCTCACAACCCTCAATTGTCGTCCTGTACTTGGGCTGGTGGCACCAGGGGACCAGCCGACACACGGGGCGGCAGCGGTACGTAGGCTATAGACGGACAAGCCTTAAAACTGCGTCAACAACCCCAATAAATACTGGAGGCGTATCACCTGTGACCAAAAATGGATCGTGTCACCCGGGATAACACATGCTCGCCAGATCACAAGACAAGCACGCTCGCACTCGCAAGTTACGCATACGTCTATGTACACTCAATATACGCAATGCAAGACCATCCTGCACGCGCATGCAGTAACTATGCACACTATTTGCAAAACAGATTCGCCCTTGACACCACTCAATTTGCAATTCGAATGCAAATTCATATTCCTCTTCGAATATTCACCTTGATGCATTTACATAATAAGCAGAGTGTGGCCCTGTCCCAAGGCTGGCTGTTAGCCTGTGTGTAGGTGCTGGGACTGACCCTGGTTTGTGGACTGGTTAGCTCTAACCACTGGCTAGTTGGGATGCTTACTGCCTGGCTAGCCCCTCGGTACGATGCCTTGCTTGCTACATCCCCACAGCCCTCTGGGCGGCTCTGGCCACTCCATTTTGCCCCTTGGATGGTTGGTAGCCTTTGCCTGCCTACCTCCTAGCTAGCTGGATGGGAACAAAATCACTAGCTTAATGATTAGTTGACCCCTGGGGGATATCTGGTTGAGTGCCCCTTGGCTACCTGACGGGGGGAGACATCTCCCGTCACGCAGGGTGCAGTTGCACCTCCACAGATCTCCAGTATCAAGAGTTGACACTAGTAATGGCTCAAAAGGGCCACCACTTACGGGCTATTCATGCCCGTGCCACCTCTTGGGTGGCTTAATCTTTATCAATCTTTGGCTACCTGCTATACCTCGTTAGTTGACTGGCTGGATAGCTTGATGGCTCGACAGCCGATTGGCTTCCGCATGCTACCTAACTGGTTGATTGTGCGCGGCCTTTAGTTAACCGATAACTTAGTTGCGGGTTGGCCGACCTATCATGCTAGAAGAGCTTTCTCTTGCTGGCACACACATCAATGATAGGAGTACACTCAGCGTAACTAATGATAATTTGACCAGGTGAACAAGACCCTTTGCTCCTTTCATAGAGGAATAAATTAACGGAGAACGGGGCGAGGAAAGTCGAGAGAGGGGAGGAAAGTCGAGAGAGGGGAGGAAGGTAGATATGGGAGAGGGGGGGGGAGGGATAGGTAGATATGAGAGGGAGGGAGGAACGTGGATGAGGGGGCAGGTAGGAGGGGGGGGGGAGGAAGATGAGGGAAGGGGGGGGGAGACACTTGAGGCGGTGAGCGGCGCCTTCTTCACCTCCTCCATTACCGCTGTTGGTCGTGTTTGCTCTGTAAACTGTCTTGGGTCATGTAATGGGCGGAGTCTCTACACTGATTGCTCATCATCCTGTTAATAGCTCGGCCACCACTAGCAGGGGCTGGGTAGGAGGGGGGCAGGAAGGGTGAGGGAGAGGAAGGGTGAGGGAGGGAGGGGGAGAGGAAGGGTGAGGGGGAGAGAGAGGGAGAGAGAAACGGGGGAGAGAGAGGGGAAGGGAACTATCAGGAGGGGAAAGCGCCAAGCCATTACGACTATATTGCACTGGGAAGGGGTCAGGATAAGGATTTGGGATGGGACGGGGGGAAGGAATGGTGCCCCAACCACTTGGACGGTCCGGGATTGAACGCCGACCTGCATGAAGCGAGACATGCAGGTCGGGGAGACTGGGGTTTGTGTACGGTGTAGCTGTTAACGTCATCCACTTAGTCGATGATCGCGGATTCGATCCCCGTTACAGGACGAAAGCCTTTGGGCAACGCTACCTTTTACCTGATACCACTGTTCACCTAGCAATAAATAACGGAATTTTTGGGACCCGACTGTAAACTGAAAGGTCATGTGTCAAGGAAATACTAGTAGCACCATAAACTAACCAGTTATTCATGCAGGTCGGCGTTCAATCCCCGACCGTCCACAAGAGGTTGGACACCATTCCTTCCCCCCGTCCCATCTCAAAACCTTATCCTGACCCCTTCCCAGTGTTATATAGTCGAATGGCTTGGCGCTTGCTCCTGTTAGTTCCTTAGTTAGTTCCTTAGTTAGTTCCTTCCCCCATAAACTATGGGAAGATAAGCTCTAAGACTGCTAACAGGAGTTAGAAAACGGGGAGTAGAAATAGCCTAAGCTACTCCATCCCTTAGAGATGTATTTCTTGTCTCAATAAACATACTTGAACTTGTCAGAAAACGTCCACTCCTGGGTAAATAACGGAGGCAAAAAAGGAAGGAAAATAAGAGGGGGGGGGGGTGCGCAGGGATGGCAACAAAGTATAAACGAGGCATGTTAAATTTAACTAAATAATTTTAGCTAAATACGAAAATATCATTTGGAAGAATAACCCACTTGTTACGCAAGCCAGAGCGACGGGAATTCTTTCGGGTTCAACACAGGAGAAATTTGCGTGTGGTTACGAAAGCGTAGATGACGCGGCGACACACTTGCCCTACCCCCCGCCCCCTTCCACTGATGACTGATTGATGAAGCTCAAGTCACCACAAGAGGTGGTACGGGCATGAGTAGCCCCGTAGGTGGTAGATGTTTGGACTGAATGTGGTCTTTGGTCGGAGTTACAGTCCCGCTCCTGTGCCAGCTAAGTCCGCTACGGGCTCATCGTAGCCCGTGCGTTACTTTGGAACTCTTGTTCTAAGTAGCTGAATCTAAAAACAACAACAGGTCTTTGGTCGTGCAAGATCTTGACGTGTCTCTGGGCCCCTCGGCGCCCCTCCACTGATGCCTCGCAATACATTAATACACTCAGTATCAAGGCTGACGTGGTGGAGGCCAGACGTGCTCACCTCCGTCCTCTTGACCCGGTCAAGAGCGCGCGCCCTTTGGGTGCTTCTTGTACCACAACTGGTTACCGAACCAGCTTAATTCGCGAGTGCAGTAGGATTGATTAAACAGTGCGAATGGTGTTGGTAGTACACGGTCCAGAGGGTTCGAACCCCGGCTATAATCGCTGGGGAAGCGTGCAACCTTGAAATGATAGATGATGGAAATGACCTCAAAGGGAAATTTTTGCGGGATGCACCCTGGGGGAAGCCTATAATGGCACCTCGATAACCCTGGTTGATACCTGGTTGATGGGGTTCTGGGAGTTCTTCTACTCCCCAAGCCCGGCCCAAAGCCAAGCTTGACTTGTGAGAGCTTGGTCCACTAGGCTGATGCTTGGAGCGGCCCGCAGGCCCACATACCCACCACAGCCCGGTTGGTCCGGCACTCCTTGGAGGAAACAATCTAGTTTTCTCTTGAAGATGTCCACGGTTGTTTCGGCAATATTTCTGATGCTCGCTGGGAGGACGTTGGATACAGCCGCGGACCTCTGATGTTTATACAGTGTTCTCTGATTGTGCCTATGGCACCTCTGCTCTTCACTGGTTCTATTCTGCATTTTCTTCCATATCGTTCACTCCAGTATGTTGTTATTTTACTGTGTAGATTTGGTACTTGGCCCTCCAGTATCTTCCAGGTGTATATTATTTGATCTCTCTCGTCTTCTTTCTAGTGAGTACATTTGAAGAGCTTTGAGACGATCCCAATAATTTAGGTGCTTTATTGCGTCTAAGTTTTCTGTATTCCTTCTATTTCAGCAATCTCTCCTGCTCTGAAGGGGGAAGCGAGTACTGAGCAGTACTCAAGACGGGACAACACAAGTGATTTGTATAGTACAAACATTGTGATGGGATCCCTGGATTTGAAAGTTCTCGTAATCCATCCTGTCATTTTTCTGGCTGTCGCAATATTTGCTTGGTTATGCTCCCTAAACGTTAGGTCGTCAGACATTATTATTCCAAAATCCTTTACATGTTGCTTTCCTACTATGGGCAGATTTGAATGCGTTTTGTACCCTAATTACATGTTTCCTGTCCCTAATAACGGAAAATTTGAAAAATTTCGGAATTGTGAAACAAACGTTATTATGATGGCTTTACTCACTAACCGCTTGTGTGGAAAAAAACGTTTTTTCCTACCTACCAGTTTATTCTTCTGTGGTGAAAACGAAGTCTTGGGTTTTCTTAACTAGGTTGTTTCTCCCTAAACTATCATTACAAAGAACGTCAAAGTCTTTTCCAGTCGTTTGTGTGATCGAATTTACCTCAACCCCAGCATCGTCCTCCACCTTGACCGAGTTACACCTCGACACCTCCCCCAAGTCACTGGTAGGTAAGTGACCTGTACCCTCCGCCCTAACCCCACCATCACCCCACCTGCCCGCCCTCACCCCACCATCACATCACCCTCACCCCACCTGCTCCGTTATCACAACAGCTGTGACACCGCGCCGCCACCGCCACCCCTCACTCTCTCCATAGCCACATTCACTCACTTTCCCATCAATCGGTGCGCGCACACACACACACACACACACACACACACACACACACACACACACAGAGATGCAACTTCGTCTGTGTATATACAGTACTGTAAGTCTCCTTTAGTCCTGGACTATGTTCAGGGCTAACGTGTACTTGCTGGTTGGTCAGCAGGCTATTGTGGTGGCCATAATAACCACCCTTATGTTGATAGGATTTCAACCCAAGACCGAATTTATATTCGAAATACAGAACCGAGAGACTACAAGCACTGACGGTGGTCAGCCCAGAGTGATTACCCCCCCCCCCCACCAGACCAACACCAGCCCCCGCACGGGGAGGGGTTGACGACCTGAAGGGAAGGGGGGGGAAGAGGCAGCATGTGGGAGTGAGGTCAGGAGGGAGTGTGTCGCTCACGCTAGTGTGGGGTGACACGGGCGCCCGTGTGGGTGACACTACTAGGACACCTGCACTCGACACCTGGTACCTGGAATCCTCTGGGAGTTCCACCCACCAAGCCTGGGCCTGGAGCCTCACCCACCACCACAACCGGCTGCTACTGACTGACTGACTGACCTTCCACGGACAGTTAAAATAAATAACGCGCGCTACTCTTGTGAGAAAGACGGGGATGGGGAGGATGAGTAAAGCAACATAGTGGGGAATGTTGACACACCGGGTCAGCAAGGCAGACGGCATAACCCGCTATATTCCACATGTTTATAACTATCGACAATGTTTAGACAATCGACTTGAGAATGGTCCAGGGCGGACCGAAAGGTCGTCGTCCCTTCACCTTCTAGTGTGTGGTCTGGTCAGCTTACTTGAGCCATGTTATTGTGACTCATCACCTGCATGTTTATAACTACCTTCATCCGTGTCATTCCCCCTTCCCCCCCCCCCCCTTCCCAAATAACAGTCGGGAAATGGGTGACAAAGAAAGAGCTCGCATCGACGCGTCAATAAACCAACAAAGTATTTGGAATATTCTGATTTCAAATAAACCTCTTCGTTGCATCTTCCTGGACACGTGTGCTGCTCCTGGAGGGAGAGACTGAGATTCAGTCCTCACCTACACCTCGAGCAGCACACCACCAAGGTGATATGCCTGGCAGACCTGTGCCAGCAGACCGGCAGACACATCATCACAACGTGCAGACTTCTCACTTCCCGTTTAGTACAACACCTGGTTGATACCTGGTTGATGGGGTTCTGGGAGTTCTTCTACTCCCCAAGCCCGGCCCGAGGCCAGGCTCGACTTGTGAGAGTTTGGTCCACCAGGCTGTTGCTTGGAGCGGCCCGCAGGCCCACATACTCCACCACAGCCCGGTTGGTCCGGCACTCCTTGGAGGAATAAATCTAGTTTCCTCTTGAAAATGTCCACGGTTGTTCCGGCAATATTTCTTATGCTTGCTGGGAGGACGTTGAACAACCGCGGACCTCTGATGTTTATACAGTGTTCTCTGATTGTGCCTATGGCACCTCTGCTCTTCATTGGTTCTATTCTACATTTTCTTCCATGTCGTTCACTCCAGTACGTTGTTATTTTACTGTGTAGATTTGGTACTTGGCCCTCCAGTATCTTCCAGGTGTATATTATTTGATATCTCTCTCGTCTTCTTTCTAGTGAGTACATTTGGAGGGCTTTGAGACGATCCCAATAATTTAGGTGCTTTATTGCGTCTATGCGTGCCGTATATGATCTCTGTATTCCCTCTATTTCAGCAATCTCTCCTGCTTTGAAGCAGGTTGCTTCTCCTGGTTGCTGGACTGATCAACCAGGCTGTTAGACGCGGCTGCTCGCAGCCTGACGTATGAGTCACAGCCTGGTTGATCAGGCCAGGCCTGCCTGGCAGACCTGTGCCAGCAGACCGGCAGACACATCATCACAACGTGCAGACTTCCCACTTCCCGTTTAGTACAGCACACAGAAATCAACGTTACAGTGCGCAGAGATTTCAGATTATTAATAATTATAATATTAAGAAAAGCGAAATACGGAGAAAAGAATTAAGGTACACGCAACAAAGCGCCGCTACCCTATTCTATATGAGGAATTATAGAGTATATAGATCAAGAGCCAGCTATGATCTTGTCTAAAATCCCCCATCTAACAGGATTGTATAGGTCATATATGTGTATTCCTCCAAGGAGTGCCGGACCAACAGGGCTGTGGTGGGTATGTGGGCCTGCGGGCCGCTCCAAGCAACAGCCTAGTGGACCAAACTCTCATAAGTCAAGCCTGGCCTCGGGCCGGGCTTGGGGAGTAGAAGAACTCCCAGAACCCCATCAACCAGGTATGGTACATGCGTATGTATGGTACCAGCAACTATGATTGAGAAAAGATGATCATATTTCCTAAGTAGACACCAAGTGATGGATGAATCCCTCCTCCCCCCCCCCGGGTTCTCTCCCGCCCTTGTCAACGAAAATTTCAAAGTGAAATCAAGAAATTCAAAGTGGGCCGCCGCCAGGAGAGGCGCGTGCAGGTGTCGCCAGGGCGGACGGACGTCCACTGACTGGAGAAGGATCCAGTCAGTGGTAACTTCGGGGTAACCCATGCTGGCCCTTGGTAGGTTCACTGGTCGTCAGTACTTACCAGAGCGATGACCACGTTCAAGTATGTTTTATTTAGAGAAGAAAGAAATACATCTCAAAGGGATAGAGTAGCTTAGGCTATTTCTAATCCCCCTGACCACATTCGGGCCGAGGAGATGACCCAACTTGTCTACGGCGCAAGAAAAATGTTTTTGGCGTTAGTAAAAAATCAGACTGGCAGGCACATCACGAGTCTATTGCCAGACGAAATAGACCCGTCAAGGCAAGGAACCTGTGAGGTGCACGGAGGGGAGCGGTGGGGGGGAGGAGGCGTTGCTGGTGGGGGTGCAAGGGGGGGGGGGAAGAGATTAGTTGGGGGTGCGGGAAGAAGATTAGTAAGGATGAGGAAAGACCAATGAGAGGGTGGAAGAGGAAGTGGTGCGGTTACCTTACCTTGTGGTTACCTTGCGAGGATGTCGGAGCTCAACGTCCCCCGCGGAGGACGGGGTAGAAATAGCCTAAGCTACTATAGTCCTTTGACACGGGTCTCAATGAACGTACTTGAACTTGTTCTCGCGGTCCTGTCCTCCACCAGGCCTCCTACCAAGACCTGGTTCACCCATCCTTACAGCTTATCTTTACAAGGGTGGAAACACAAGTGTACAAGGGTGGAAACACAAGTGTACAAGGGTGGAAACACAAGTGTACAAGGGTGGAAACACAAGTGTACAAGGGTGGAAACACAGTCTGTACAGCAAAAAGTCACAATAACTTAACCAAATAACTAACCAAATCCCCCATCCCCCCCACAACCACGAGTGTCAACCTATCGCTTCGCCCTGGACCCTTATTAAGCCTCCTATCCTTTATCCAATTTAGGGGCTCCCCAGGCCCCACCCGTCCTCTTCCCTCTCCCCTAAAGAAAGGGGTCAACAAAGAATGCACAAAAGCATCAGACTGGAGCATTTTCAATAATCAACAGATTCCTGCTCAGACACACAGCCCGGGAAGCTGGAGACCCCTAGGACCACACACACAGACGCCAGGTAGGATCAGCTTGGGGGAAGAGGAAGGTTTAGCTGTGGAGAGGACGGTGGTGGAGGTGTGCTGTGGTAGCCCCGGTCACATGTCGCTAGTGACTGCTTAATCACCCAGGATATTGTTTTCAGTGACCACACCAACACCACCATAACCTGACTGATCAGGCACTTGCCGAACGAACCTCCAGAGTTATATCTACAGCTTCACCTTTCACCCGGCAATATTTCTTATACACGCCAACAGATATATATATATATACTACAGTGTCAGTTTTAAAATGTTCAAGGTCTGCAAAAGATTTTTTGAAACTTGCAGAGAACAACAAATTATATCTTGTGCTGGAGTCGTCGGCAATGATGATGTTGTTGCTTCAGATTTAGCTACTCACGACGAAGTGTCCATGTAGCACGGGCTATGGTGAGCCCGTAAGTCGTCAGCAAGGGGGGCTCCGGGTAATATATTCCAGGCATGGACTGGTCGCCTCACCAGCCCCCAACCCCAGCCAGTCCGCCTTCCCCAGTCCGCCTCCCCCAGCTCAACCCGTCCTCTTATAAACTACGTCGCTTTTCAAACGTATACGCACTCAGGCTAAAAATCGACGTAATTCTAAATGAAAGTGGTTCACGAAAGTGACGTACTGACCCGTTTTCTGTTTGGGGTCCTCTAGCTTCGGCTGTTTGGTTAGGAGAGGAAACTTTCCATTAACGGTTTTCGTGACGTTTTGAAACCTTTAGGAGTCCTTCCTGCCCTCCTAACCTACCAGAGGACCCTTAACTTCTTCTTTTGGAAAACAAATTTCCACAATATATTTTCAATTTTTTCCCCGTATTTTCAAATTACTTTTTTTTGGCCGTAGCGAGCGAAAAGCGACGTAATTTGCAAAAGAACAGGTTGTTAAACATGCAAGTTCTCCCATAGTTTGAGCAAGTCCCGACGACCTAACTGTACAACCTGTTCCCACTAATAGTGTATTCTCAAGGACACTTTCTGTTCAGTCATCCATGTCTCCACTTTCTGTAATGCTATATAAACTATTTCATAATTTTTCCCCTTAGACCAACTCCAGTTGGGTCCTAAGGGGTATTATTTAAACCACCACACTAAAGGAGGTAAAGTGTAAGTGTGTGTAAAGGAAGAAATGTATATGTTTATCTCTCAGAATGTTCGGTAATACGTTTATTGTTTGTGATGTGTGTCTATGTATGTATTAACACGATGTACTGAACGGGGTGAGAATAGCTTGAGCTACCTCATCCCTTTGTGTGTATTTTACCTCAATAAACATATTTCTATTTCTACCACACTAAAACACCATTGGTTTACTTGATTCTGGGGGAAAATAACCATCTGGAATTAGTAATAATAAATTGTGTAATTAGTAATTGTGTACAGACAACACCCTTCGTCATGATATAATACCCGGAAGCGTTATGCAGTTACATTTCTTAATGTGGCTCGCCCCCCCCCCCTTCCTCACGCCCATGCCAGGAAGAAGATAAACGTGTTGGGTAAGGGGGGGGGGGGGTAGGGTAGAAATAGCCTAAGCTACTATGCCTTTGAAATAAAACTAGATTTATTCCTCCAAGGAGTGCCGGACCAACCGGGCTGTGGTGGGTATGTGGGCCGCTCCAAGCAACAGCCTGGTGGACCAAACTCTCACAAGTCAAGCCTGGCCTCGGGCCGGGCTTGGGGAGTAGAATAACTCCCAGAACCCCATCAACCAGGTGTATTTTTTTCTTGTCTCAATAACATACTTGAACTTGAAATAAACGCTCAAGTAAGTAATTATCAAAAGAAGGCGCCAACCTTGCTGTCAGGTTGGGATGATTTTGGAGCTCAATGTCCCCACCAGATGTGCCTATAGCCAAGGCGAATTCGCGCAATGACTACATCGCGTTGCCTGGTTCGGTTACTGTGCTGACCATACAAATACCTATTATTACAAAACTTGTCATAACTTTTAATAATGCAGCTTTCAGGTCTCTGGGCATAGTGAGGCTGAGCCACTACCAGAGTACTCAGATTATAAACTCTGTGATTAACCTTTAATGCATTCACTAGACCACTATAATGTTGAATGTGAAACCGTAAAGGACTTTAGACCTCCTGGCCTCTTGTACCACCACCTGTGTATTTCATTGATTCAGGTGTTCTGGACGACATCCTAACAATTTATCCAAAATTTGCTTGTCCATTTTAAAGAATAAAGAACAATTTTTATTTATGTTACTTCTAAGCTGCATCACCTATGAACCCATCCCTGCCCTTGTGTGGCAGTGCACAATAGAAAGTTGTTTTCACATATCCACACATTAAAACATTGATCGTAACCATGATATATATGTGCTTCTGCCTACAGTTTAGACCTATTGTCTTGTGTATGACCCTCTGTCCTGCGTGACAGTGAATACCAGCATTATCATCACTTTAATAAGACTTTATCAAAATCCTCAGATTAGGCAAAATTGTAATTGTCAATAAAGATGTTAATACTAATAATCAATGTCCCTCGCGGCCCGGTCCTGGCTTAGGCCTCCTTGTTGCTGGATTGGTCAACCAGGCTGTTGGACGCGGCTGGTCAAACACCTCTGAAGGATACCTGATCAACCAGGCAGTGATTCATACGTCAGGCTGCGAACAGTCGCGTCCAACAACCTGGTTGACCATCGGGGCAGAATTAAAATAACAGTGCGAGACTGGTTGGGACTGGTGAGACACGTGAGACTGAAGGGTGCACGTGGTAGGTGGTGATGTGGTGGTGGTGATGTGGTGGTGATGTGGTGGTGATGTGGTGGTGATGTGGTGGTGATGTGGTGGTGGTGATGTGGTGGTGGTGATGTGGTGGTGGTGGTGGTGATGTGGTGGTGATGTGGTGGTGATGTGGTGGTGGTGATGTGGTGGTGATGTGGTGGTGGTGGTGGTGATGTGGTGGTGGTGGTGGTGATGTGGGTGGTGGTGGTGATGATGTGGGTGGTGGTGGTGATGATGTGGGTGGTGGTGGTGGTGATGTGGTGGTGGTGGTGGTGATGTGGTGGTGGTGGTGGTGATGTGGTGGTGGTGGTGGTGATGTGGTGGTGGTGGTGGTGATGTGGTGGTGGTGGTGGTGATGTGGTGGTGGTGATGTGGTGGTGGTGGTGGTGATGTGGTGGTGGTGGGGTGGTGGTGGTGATAATGTGGTGGTGGTGATGTGGTGGTGTGGTGGTGGTGGTGATGATGTGGTGGTGTGGTGGTGATGTGGTGGTGGTGATGTGGTGGTGGTGATGTGGTGGTGGTGATGTGGTGGTGGTGATGTGGTGGTGGTGGTGGTGTGGTGGTGATGTGGTGGTGGTGGTGGTGATGTGGTGGTGGTGATGTGGTGGTGGTGATGTGGTGGTGGTGATGTGGTGGTGGTGATGTGGTGGTGGTGATGTGGGTGGTGGTGGTGGTGGTGATGTGGGTGGTGGTGGTGATGTGGGTGGTGGTGATGTGGGTGGTGGTGGTGATGTGGTGGTGGTGGTGGTGATGTGGTGGTGGTGGTGGTGGTGATGATGTGGTGGTGGTGGTGATGATGTGGTGGTGGTGGTGGTGATGATGTGGTGGTGGTGGTGGTGGTGATGTGGTGGTGGTGGTGGTGATGTGGTGGTGGTGGTGGTGGTGATGTGGTGGTGATGTGGTGGTGGTGATGTGGTGGTGGTGATGTGGTGGTGGTGATGTGGTGGTGGTGATGTGGTGGTGGTGGTGGGGGGGGGGGGTGGAGGTTAGGGTTAACGGTGCATGTGGGGGGAGGGGAGGGTCGTGGCCGTTCCACTGTAAACAAACCAGTCAGCACAAATGCCAATGTAAACAACGCTTTTCTCATATTCCACTGCTGTGCTTGTACCTAGTATGTGCAACTCCTGCACTTGCTTGCATGCACGCGCGCACGCACGCACACGCGCACGCACGCGCACACACACACACACACACACACACACACACACACACACACACACACACACACACACACACACACACACAAAGACCAAAGGACCAAAGAGCCAGAGCTCAACCCCCGCAAACACAACTAGGTGAGTACACACACACACACACCTACCTCTCCCCCCCCCCCACACGATGCTAACTTCTACCCTCATCCCCCCCCACACAACACGCATGCGCACGCAAGCACTTAAGTACAAAAGTTCATTTTCACTTTCAACCCCGATCCTTCAGACGATAGACCTCCCGACAACACCTCCAATATGCCAACGTGATCAGAGTCAGGAGAATCATTATTTAGAAAACGGTACCGACCGCCAGGATATTGGGTAAACTACGGATAAAAAGCCTGGGAGACAGGCATCCCGCAGACCCCGAAAATACGTTCATTCGTGACCCAGTAGTGACACTTCCCCCCCCCCCCCCCAAGGCCGATGTGGTTAAGAGTCCTGCCCCCCCAGGGAGGATAGTCTGAACGCCTATTGTTAACTGTTCACCGCAACCACCCCACCCCCCCTAACAACCCCACCATGTTCACCCAGCAGTAGGGTGAACATGGTGAACATGAACATTTGCCTGTGCCAGGCAAATTCACTACGGGCTCACCATAGCCCGTGCTACTTGGAACTTGTTCCGAGTGGCTGAATCTATATCACCACCACCGATTGTCAGATCGTGTTCCAGGGAAGTCTAGCGGAAGGCTTACCGCTGGTTAAGACTTACCATAACAAATAGGAAGGGAAAGATTTCAGCCTGTTAACAGGTGTCAGACGTTGTCTGGTCCTGTACCCACCTGTGTATAATACAGAAATAAAAACTTCGCACATCGCCTCACTTGGCAAGGGAGGTAGCACAAGACTGACAACAAAAATCACAGTCCCGTCGCACTAACGTGGACCATAGAGTTCAATCCCCGACTGTCCAAGTGGTTGGGCACCATTTCTTCCCCCCCCCCTTGTCCCATCGCAAATCCTTATCCTCGCCGATTTCAAGTGCCATATAGTTCTAATGGCTTAGTGCTTTCTCCTGATAGTTCCCTTCCCTCGCACTAACGACCCACAAAGATCTTTAAGACAGGGGTTAAGATGACAACTTGCCAGATTTTGGAAACTAATGAGTTATACAACTCAGGTTAGCACTGTTTTAGAGCAGCAAGACACTCTTCTGAAAGTATTGATCATTAACAAAATTAACGAGACATCAGAAACCCCAAAATACAAAATAAAATCACAACTTACTAGCGATAAGAAATATCACTGCAACAATACTTTTAAGAAGACGCTATAAATTTATGCTCGAGTTACCACATCAACCAGGGAACAGATTCACGAAGCAGTTACGCAAGTACTTACGAACGTGTACATCTTTCCTCAACCTTTGACGGCTTTGGTTACATTTATTAAACAGTTTACAAGCATGAAAACTTCCCACCCAACTGTTGTTACTGTTATAAACAGCCTCCTGGTGCTTCGGAGCTCATTAACCGTTTAATAAATGTAAACAAAGTCGCCAAAGATTGAGAAAAGATGTGCAGGTTCGTAAGTGCTTGCGTAACTGTTTCGTGAATCTAGAGGAAACACAGTCAGTAAATTCTTTAGCCTAGCTCCAGAAAATGATTAAGTGTATTAGAACTATTGCAAGGCGAATCAGAATCCTTTAGCCAGATATTTATTATGCACCCCATACCCAGCCTGTGGCCAACGGTAGCGGAAAGGGTTACAGAGGTACATGATGGCCTAGGCCTAGCCAGATAAAAACAAAAAAAATCTTACATAAAACTTAAAAGATGCTTCCATCCTACCGGAGACACTAATGTTAACTCCTGTCGCCTGGCCGCCTAACACACCTTCCCATACCATCATCTACATCTTGGTGATAATCTTCCTTTCCTTGCCTAACTCCTTCCTTCCTTCCTTTCTTCCCTTCCTCCATCTCCCGTTAAGGTAACGGCTAACGGAAGTCACGATGCACAAAAACAGTGAGGGAGAAACAAGCCCCCGTCACTAACGTCATAGACAACAGTATTATACTTGAGCAACAAGTACACTACAGTATAGGTATGGAGCCCCCGTACCGTACCCAAGTGTGTATGGAGCCCCTGTACCGTACCCAAGTGTGTATGGAGCCCCCGTACCGTACCCAAGTGTGTATGGAGCCCCCGTACCGTACCCAAGTGTGTATGGAGCCCCCGTACCGTACCCATGTGTGTATGGAGCCCCCGTACCGTACCCATGTGTGTATGGAGCCCCCGTACCGTACCCAAGTGTGTATGGAGCCCCCGTACCGTACCCAAGTGTGTATGGAGCCCCCGTACCGTACCCAAGTGTGTATGGAGCCCCCGTACCGTACCCAAGTGTGTATGGAGCCCCCGTACCGTACCCAAGTGTGTATGGAGCCCCCGTACCGTACCCAAGTGTGTATGGAGCCCCCGTACCGTACCCAAGTGTGTATGGAGCCCCCGTACCGTACCCAAGTGTGTATGGAGCCCCCGTACCGTACCCATGTGTGTATGGAGCCCCCGTACCGTACCCATGTGTGTATGGAGCCCCCGTACCGTACCCAAGTGTGTATGGAGCCCCCGTACCTTACCCAAGTGTGTATGGAGCCCCCGTACCGTACCCAAGTGTGTATGGAGCCCCCGTACCGTACCCATGTGTGTATGGAGCCCCCGTACCGTACCCATGTGTGTATGGAGCCCCCGTACCGTACCCAAGTGTGTATGGAGCCCCCGTACCTTACCCAAGTGTGTATGGAGCCCCCGTACCGTACCCAAGTGTGTATGGAGCCCCCGTACCGTACCCAAGTGTGTATGGAGCCCCCGTACCGTACCCAAGTGTGTATGGAGCCCCCGTACCGTACCCAAGTGTGTATGGAGCCCCCGTACCGTACCCAAGTGTGTATGGAGCCCCCGTACCGTACCCAAGTGTGCATGGAGGTCCGTACCAAGTACGAGCGCCACGCCCACAATGTCTACGATTCTAAGGGCCACAAAATTTATAAAACATTCGATACGGATTTTACAATGCACGAAACATCCGATTTTTATTTAATATTAAAAATTAAATAAATAACCAACCTTCCACAAGTCTATTTTTGTATTCGTTAGCCTTAATATTCAAGACTTTTAGAACATTAATTTACGTTAGGAATTCATCCTAGTAGAGATCAGTATTAACCGATACGGGGGAGATAAGACGGAAAATGTGTCGATATTAAATGTTGTCTCGTTATCAGACAGTGGCGCCACCCAAGCGTCAGGCGGCGAGTGGCGGTATCAGGGCCAGCGAGTGCTACCCCTCCTGATGCCTGTCCCACCTGTCAATGACTGACTGGCATGCTGCTCCTGTCACCCGTGGTACTGTCAGCTTAATGGTTCTCCAGTCACCCCGTGGTACTGCCAGCTTAATAGTTCTCCAGTCACCCCGTGGTACTGCCAGCTTAATAGTTCTCCAGTCACCCCGTGGTACTGCCAGCTTATGGTTCTCCAGTCACCCGTGGTACTGCCAGCTTATGGTTCTCCAGTCACCCGTGGTACTGCCAGCTTATGGTTCTCCAGTCACCCCGTGGTACTGCCAGCTTAATGGTTCTCCAGTCACCCCGTGGTACTGCCAGCTTAATGGTTCTCCAGTCACCCCGGGGTACTGCCAGCTTAATGGTTCTCCAGTCACCCCGTGGTACTGCCAGCTTAATGGTTCTCCAGTCACCCCGTGGTACTGCCAGCTTAATGGTTCTCCAGTCACCCCGTGGTACTGCCAGCTTAATGGTTCTCCAGTCACCCCGTGGTACTGCCAGCTTAATGGTTCTCCAGTCACCCCGTGGTACTGCCAGCTTAATGGTTCTCCAGTCACCCCGTGGTACTGCCAGCTTATGGTTCTCCAGTCACCCCGGGGTACTGCCAGCTTATGGTCCTCCAGTCACCCCGGGGTACTGCCAGCTTATGGTTCTCCAGTCACCCCGGGGTACTGCCAGCTTATGGTTCTCCAGTCACCCCGGGGTACTGCCAGCTTAATGGTTCTCCAGTCACCCGTGGTACTGCCAGCTTAATGGTTCTCCAGTCACCCCGGGGTACTGCCAGCTTAATGGTTCTCCAGTCACCCGGGGTACTGCCAGCTTAATGGTTCTCCAGTCACCCGTGGTACTGCCAGCTTAATGGTTCTCCAGTCACCCGTGGTACTGCCAGCTTAATGGTTCTCCAGTCACCCGTGGTACTGCCAGCTTAATGGTTCTCCAGTCACCCGTGGTACTGCCAGCTTAATGGTTCTCCAGTCACAAGCCTAAGGTTTAACATTTAGTGTTTACGTGGAGCTCACGTTCAAGCAAAACAAAGCAAGAATTGAGCGTCGCATTTACATGCTTACTGCTGCGTCAGGTTAGCCAATTATACACAATATCAGTTACTGGTTCCACCTCCACTGTCCCCCCCCCCCCCCCCACGCACGCACGCGCGCAGCTGAGTGGACAGCCCTCTTGGATCACAGTCCTAAGGAACCGGGTTCGATTCCTGGTCGAAGCAGAAACCAATGGACAGATTTTTCTTTAATCTGATGCACCTGTTCCCCAAATAGCTACCAGCAGTAGAGAGATACCTGGGAGTTCGACAATTGCTACGGGTTGCTTCTTAGGGGGGGGGGGGGTGTGAGTGAGAGAGAAATGTAGTAGTCAAGAGGAAAACAGGTCGGCATTCTGTACATTACACAGCCGACGGTTAGAAAGGCGGGGTCCAAGAGCTAACGGCTCCATCCTGCAGGCGCGCGAGCAACACCCGTATCAAAAACGTTCATCTCAAGCGCCATGACAAACAAAAGTAACCAGTATTAGGAGGCGACTAACGGGCTCACCATAGCCCGTGCTACATGGACACTTCGTCCTGAGTAGCTAAATCTTTAACAACAGGAGGCGACTCTCACCGTAAGAGTTTACTTGTGCCAATCACCACTCACCCCCCCCCCCTCACCCTCTTCCCTCTCCTTACCCGTGATGCCAAACGACCACCCCTCCCCCCCCCCCCCACACCCCCCGACCTTTACCCCGCAAGGTAAGATAACGGTAACCTCGACCACTCCAACACTCCGCCAACCCCGCAGGACGTCGAGGAGATGAAGATTAAGCCACCCAAGAGGTGACACGGCCATGAATAGCCCGTAACGCAGGATGTCGTAAGTCACTTGATTAAAGACTCAAACAGCCTGGCCAGTCCCCTCCCCCCCCCCCCGCCTGGTGGCACTTACAAGAGGTCGTTACTCAAGAAGAGATGCACTCCGGCGTCCTCATCACTTGCGTGGTCGAGGCGCTGATCCAACGACCGATAGTTGGGTCAGTGGAGCGGAAGCGGACGACAGACGGATTGATTGATGAAGATTAAGCAACCAAAAAAGGTGGTACGGGCATGAATAGCCCGTAAGACAGACGGATCATAAAAAGGAACGCTCCCTCCCCCCTCTCCCTCACCGTAGGACGGTGAGAGGGTAACGTAGGACGGTAAACATTAATCAAGAAAACCGGCCCGAGGTCCGGGTCTTGCTGATGATACACTGACCATAGAAGCTGATGAAGCTCCTTGGCAGCGGCCCGCAGGACCACCACAGACTCTACATAATCAGCCACTAAAAGAACCTATAAAATTCTCTCTCATTAAGATTTCTACCGTCGCTCCACCTATTATAATTTTGCCTGTAAAATTCAGGATAGGTTGCAGAGCTCCGTTTATGATCTCTTCCCATTCACCCAAGTCCGCACTGACCATGCGGGGGAGAGGAACGAGCACAGGCAGCCGGGCAAGACGAATTAGTATGGCCACTGGGTACCGATCGAGTGCGCTAGGCGCCTCACTCGTAATATAGTCACATGCACAAATCTGCGGACGTCTGTGTACTCGTCTGTGGAGCTGCCAGCACCTGGAGTCATCAAGCAGTTACGCAAGTACTCACAAAGCTGTACATCTTTTCTCAAGCTTTGGCGGCTGTGTTTACATTTATTACAGTTTATACGAGGTCCGAAACAAAGTTTCGGTGCGCGTAAACTGTGTAATAAATGTAAACACAACCAGCAAAGCTTGAGACAAGATATACAGGTGTGTGAGAACTTGCGTAACTGCTTTATGACTCCAGGTGCTGTGAGTCAAGAGTAGTGACAGGCGCAGCGATCAACACCTGTCCCCCAGGCCGGGCAGAGCCCACTCCAGGATATCTCGGTCAATGAGTGTGTGTGTCTGTGTGTGTGTCACAGAGAGACAGTAGAGAGGAGAGAGAGGGGGAGAGAGAGCAGAGAGACAAGAACAGAGAGACAGAGAGACAGAGAGACAGAGAGACGGGAGGAGAGAGAGCAGAGAGACAGGAGACCAGAGAGTCGACGGGAACAGAGAGACAGGGACGAGGGCAGAGCGACAGAGAACGAACAAGAGCAAGGACAGAGCCAGGAGACAGAGAGCAGAGAACAGAGACGAGACAGCGACAGAGAGGAGAAATTAACAGTGGAGTGTGTCACACTTCCACGTTCTGCGCGATAAACGGCTCGAAGTCACATTCGGGCTTCAGCCGGCCACCTCTTAGGTGGCTTAATCTTTATCAATCAATCAATCAATCTAGTCACCAGATGGTAAACAACGCTTGTCAGCAACACCTGTCTCAGTATTTATTCATCAGCCACGTTTGATTATCGAAAAAATGAAGACTTCCTGATGTTAGTGCAGCACTGCTGACAACATTGCTGACCACATGACTGCTGACCATATCTGTCTGTCACTCACTCACCTTTATGACGACTCGTGGGGTATAACAGACTAGGGTGTGGATCAGTCATGTATAGCTTGGTGTACGTAAACACTCACATAGGGGGAAGGTGCACGCAGGCACTCACAGGGAGGTTGAGTGCCGCACGCATAAACACAGAAAAAGACCGGTCAGAAGTGACCGTCACGTACCTCGTGCTGTCGCGACTCTCAACGCTGCTGACGGCGTGGAGGGGCGTCTTGGCCCGCACCTCCAGCTGGGGCTCGTGGTCGAGCAGCACCTCCCGCGGGGACCCGCGATCCCGCCTGCTCCCGCGGGACGACCGCTTCGACTCGGAGCGGGTGATGCCGTAGGCCTTCTCGGGCGTGCCGGGGAGCGAGTCGCCGCTCTCGCTCAGACACGTCCCCTCCAAGTCCAGTTTGTCCTCGCTCTCGGTGCGGTCGCACTGCGCCTCCACCAGGTCGTCCGGGTCTATCTCCTCCGTGTCGTCGAGCGTGTCGTTCAGGTCGTGGGTCAGCTCCAGCTCGTCCCCGCTCTTGTTAGCCTCTATCTCGGCCTCGGCCCCGTGGTGGCCGTTGGTCAGCTTGGCCGAGCTTCGCCTCTTGCTGGAGCGGCGCGAGCTGCGGTCGACGCTGGGACTGTCGAGGCTCCTGATGAGCGTGGGCGCCTCCCGCCGCGGGCTGGGCGTGAGGGGCGAGGGCGGGGTGTCCCTGGAGCTGCGCGCGGAGTGGTGGCGCCGCGGACTTGGCGACGTCCGGTTGGGCGTCGACGACCTGGACCGCGACCTGGCGCGAGGGAGTTCAGAGGTGAGGTTGGGGACGCTGGTGACGTAGATGGGGGCGTTCTCGAGCACCCCGTTGACGTCGTCCCGCTGCTGGGGCTGGGGCTCCTTGGGGGCCGAGTGGCCGGGAGAGCGGCCGCCCGGGCTGGCCTGACCCCCGCTGGCCACACTCACAACGCTCTTGTGGGGCTCCAACTGGAAAGGAAAAAAGAAAGCTAGTCAAGCGTCGCAAATGGTAATCGAGAAAAAAAAGTCAGCCCTGTAAACTCATGTTCCCCCCCCCCCCCCCTGTGTAAACTTGAGGGCAGACTTGGCCACACGAGGATGTAATGGGTACCCACCAGGGAGCCAGGGCAAGCCACTGACAGTAAAACTCTTGTGAATAAGTCTCGTGAACACTGGCCTGAACATACAGTATATTGGCCATCAAGTGCCCTCGTTCTCTAATTATTTACTAAAATAACAACATTAATAAGTTATATTATTATCATCTTTATATATATTTATTATAATTACTATATAATATAAAAATCATAATGCTCAAGGCAAAACAGACAAGAAATTATGATAGAAACTTCGAAAGAGGATGTCGAAATTTGTCTACTAATGCAACAACAAACAGGAAACTATAAACCGACCCAATTAATGTGCTGTTAATGAGCGTCGTGTCCAACAATCTTAGGAACTGGACACAACAAATCTTAAGACTCTTACGAATATCCTAACATTAACAAATCTTTAGCCCATCTAAAACGATCACTCAAGAAATTTCATATATTTAACTGTCTACACCTTACCAAGGACCAGCTATCAAATCTCCACAATTACGAATGTTGTGTATATATGAATATGTGTGTGTGTGATATATATATATATATATATATATATATATATATATATATATATATATATATATATATATATATATATATATATATATGTTCTTGTCTTGTCCTTACTCTCATGGTGGGTAGAGTAAATAGTTCCGTGATTTGGGTATATATATATATATATATATATATAATTTTTTAGCAGTTTTGACAAATTCCTCGGACAATAAGCACCAGCATGGCCATCCGAGTTATGGAAGTGTGTGACAAAGTTAGCGAGGCTGAGCCACTACCAGATTATTCAGCTTGTAAACTCTGACAATCCATTAAATCATTCACATGATTTAATGTGAATGTGACATGTAAAACTGTAAACAGTTTTAAACCTCCTGGTCTATTGTGCAATCAACACTCAAATACTCAACACTACCCAGGCTGAGAGGTATGAGCTACGAGGAGAGACTACGGGAATTAAACCTCACGTCGCTAGAAGACAGAAGAGTTAGGGGGGGGGGGATATGATCACCACGTACAAGATTCTCAGAGGAATTGACAGGGTAGATAAAGACAGGCTATTTAACACAAGGGACAAACGCACAAGGGGACACAGGTGGAATCTGAGTGCCCAAATGAGCCACAGAGATATTAGAAAGAATTTTTTTCAGTGTCAGAGTGGTTGACAAATGGAATGCATTAGGAAGTGATGTGGTGGAGGCTGATTCCATACACAGTTTCAAGTGTAGATATGATAGAGCCCAATAGGCACAGGAACTTGTACACCAGTTGATTGACAGTTGAGAGGCGGGACCAAAGAGCCAGCTCAACCCCCGCAAGCACAAATAGGTGAGTACAGGCCAGGCTGCGGAAGGAGGTAAAACTAAATCAACAGGTATCCATGTGAAGAATGAACTAAACGCGTGACAAAAGCCTGATGCTTTGATTCAGACTGGTAACAGTCTGAACTCTCCCTCCACGAATATTGACGCAGTACACACACACAAATCACAATAACGTGATACATCAAATGAACAAATCCACGTCTAGTACATCCAAATCCTCGTCACGGCTCTTGTGGATTTGTTTAATTGACGCAGTACATTCCAGAGACGCCTTTATGAGGGCCATACCATGTCCAGTGGTCCCTCAGGACCGATACACATCACGGTCCAGGTCCCCGCATCATGGTGATGGTGGCAGGTAACACGTCGACAGTGGTGTTGTGATGATGCCATCTGACAGCAGCGTCGCTACCAACGATTATACTGTTGTTGTTGTGATAGTTCATTGAACGTTTACAATGACGACTACATCCAGGTGCCAAACGTTTGATTCACACTATATTCGGTTATTATCAGAGTTTCACAACTAATTTAAATTCCTCTCCACCCCGTCTCATAGAGCGAGAGGTTCAGTTACTCTTCTCTAAACATCACACGTTTACCCTGGGGTACCTAAGGAAGATTTACATGCCACCAGTACATTAGTTCCCTCTGTCGTCTATGAAGGATTATATTACACGTTATCTGTAATGACTACAGCTGCAGTATGTGTACACTTCTTTACTCAAATTTTCTCACTCTAGCATCTCGTGGTATTGTTCAACAAGAACATGAAGAAAAATCCACAAGGGCCGTGACGAGGATTCGAACCTACGTCCGAGATCATCCCAGACGCTGCCTTTATCGACTGAGCTACGACACTTTAGCCCTTGTGGATTTGTTCATTTGATTCATCACCCTATTGTGATTTCTGTGTGTAATAAGAATGAAGGTAAATGCAGGCCTTTTGGCCCATACGAGGCAGCTCCTATTTATAACCAACGCAATCCCACTCATGAGAACAAATCCACAAGGGCCGTGACGAGGATTCGAACCTGCGTCCGGGAGCATCCCGGACACTGCCTTAATCGACTGAGCTACGACAGGGTTAAAAAGAGTTGAATCCCACTCATATACATGTCCAACCCACGCTTGAAACAATCGAGGGACCCCACCACCACGTTACGCGGTAACTGGTTCCACAAATCAACAACCGTGTTACTGAACCAGTATTTACCCTAGACATCCTCGTAAAAATGATTAATCTGTGGATTACCCGTGTACGATTTAGCTCCATGTCCACACGAGGTTGTCTGGCTCTTGTACCTTTTAGGGTCAGAACAGTTTCCTTGATCAATGGAGAGTGCCTCGCTCGGCCCCACACGCTACGTATTCATTGGTCCGACCACCGACTGGATGGGTGACCAGGAGTAACGTCACTAGCGTTTAACTATGGGAGTCTTTAAACAAGCCAATTAAGGATTTCATACTGGGGGTCACTTTTTTTATAAAGCTATTTATGTACAGTAGTTTAAGAAAGTTTATAGATAAAATACATACCCAAAAAGAAAGAACTGGTCTTCTCCCAGGATTCCTCAAAGAGGTTCCTCCCCCCCCCCCCCCAGGGTTGCTCAGAGGTCCCCAGGATTCCTCAGGGATCCCTAACAGCCTGGACGAGCCTGGACAATTGCATGCAGTTCATTTAGCAACTGGTATATAGAGAACACTTAAGGAATGCCTTATATATATGCAAGTCGCACCCGACGGCTGCTGTCACAAGTCAAGCCTGGCCTCGGGCCGGGCTTGGGGGAGTAGAACTCTCAGAACCCCATGAACCAGGTGTCACTTCCGGGTAGTGACGAGGACTGCCGTAGCCACTAATGGGGTCCTGAGTAGACGAGGCGGCCGTTTGCCATTCACTGAAGAGGCTTAATCTTTGGCGAGGGATGACCAGCCTCTCTACTACACTCTCACCAGAATATTAATTACCTTGAGATGGTACCAAGATACAGCCAGTTACAGACTACCCCCCGTTACAGCCCAAGTTCCATGATCCAAGCTACAGCCTACGCACAGTCACAACTCCGCTCCTGTGCCAAGTAAGTCTGCTACGGGCTCACCATAGCCTGTGCTACTTGGAACTTTCGGTTCCCAGTAGCTGAATCTAAAAGCCACAACAAACGTTCCAAAGATCTACATCCCCGCAGGTGTGTCTGACCAGGCCTCCTTGTTGGTGGCCTGGTCAACCAGGTTGTTAGACGCCGCTCATCACAGCCACGTTGATCGGGTATCCATTTTTGGAGGTTTTATCACGTTCCCTTTTGAACACGGTAATAAAACTGTCTCTGAATCTACTGCACCTCAGATTTTCAACGGAGCTACTTTGCACAGTTCGCTGCCATGCCTCCTGGTGTCTTGAGGAGTTATTTGTGTGTGCAGAGTTGGAACCAGTCCTCCTGATACTTACCGTCTAAGTGATTATACGTATAACACTAATTACCAGACAAACCCCACCCCGAGGGGCACCACCCCGAGGGGCACCATCCTCCCGCACCACCCTGAGGGCACCACCCCGAGGTCACCACCCCGAGGGGCACCACCCCGAGGGGCACCACCCCGAGGGGCACCATCCTCCCGCACCACCCCGAGGGGCAACATCCTCCCGCACCACCCCGAGGGCACCACCCCGAGGGGCACCATCCTCCCGCACCACCCCGAGGGGCACCATCCTCCCGCACCACCCCGAGGGGCACCATCCTCCCGCACCACCCCGAGGGCACCAACAAGAACGGAGACGCAGCCGTGAAGCTGAACATCACTCTCCCCAACACCTGTTGTGACACCCGCCACGTTCAGCCGCCGTGATGGTGGTGATGTGGGGTGCCGCGCCGCCGCCACCACCACCACACACCTGTTTATGCAGCAAGCCGCTCTATCTGCCGTACAGGAAGGGGTCTGGTGATGTCATTTTCCACCTGTTTCCCCCGCAGTCTACACCGTGTGAGTGAGGGGGTGGAGAGAGGGAGGGGGGGGTGGAGTGAGGGGGGGTGGGAGAAGCTAAACTTGCTCTTTTCGTATGTGAGCCACGAGTGTTTGTAAGGTTCTTCCCATGTATTTTAACATACATGCACGTGCCTAGATGACTGTGGTGTGACATCCATACATATATACACACACACACACAGATGCTTGTATGCATGTATTGATGCTAGAGTTGCAGCTAGGGTCATTTTTTTCTCTAGTGGGGACTTCCTAGTAAGTATGTTTCATCTTGAAATGATGTGTTGTGGGGCTTTGCTGCCCCTCGAGTGGATCACTGTCTCAAGAAAACGCGAGGAGGAAAATAAAGTGATGGCGACTCTGAACATGGCTCCTAGCACTTGTTAAACAGACCGACTTAACTAGAGTACATATATTTCAGCACACAACCTTTCCCTCCGACCATCTCAAGACCTTAGAACTGACATAACCCCAACACTGAACGTATAAACTGATAATATATAATTTACCTTGACTGCGGTAAGCTGGAAAGCAATGATGAGTAGCAAGGGCTTAAATTAGTGCCCGAGATAAAACTGAGGAGGAAAACGGTCACAAACCATGCACAGAGCTCCTGAACTCGACCAATGAGCTGGTACAGGTATTTGGAATCATGGTAGAAAATATAAATCTAATTATTATTTTAATATACAAACCGCCAGATGCAACAGTTGAGGAATTCACTGAACAGATCCACAAAATAGAGGATATCCTCGATAATATCTGGTACTGGGTTTGCTAGGTTATCTTCCTTGGCGACTTCAATCTACGCAGTTTACAATGGAGAATAGTAAACAATAACATTATAGCAGGAAATCAACCTGGAAATAACCAACCACAGTTCAGAGAACTACAGAGATTCTGTGACAAATTCTCGCTCAGTCAGCAGACTACAGAACCAACTAGGAACGAAAACACGCTGGACCTGATATTCACAAACAATGATGAGCTAATCAAAGACATTACTGTCTCAAATACGATGTATTCGGACCACAAGCTCATTGAAATGCAAATTAACATTAATAGCGGTAGTAGGCCCCAGAGAAACAAGCGAGAAGGGTTCTTCAATAAATTCAATTTTAATAATAAAAGGATAGACTGGGAGAAAATAAACAGGGAACTTACAAACATTCAATGGGAAAATGTTCTAAGTAATAAAAATCCTACACAAGGAATAGAAAAACTGACTTCTGAAGCATATGAAGTCATGTCTGAAACATGTTCCTTTGAGGAAAGCCGGGAAGAGGTCCAATGTAGAAAGAGAACGCAGACGACATTACAAAAGAATGAAGAAATTAACGGAAATGCTTAAGCAGACACGACTTTCCATACAAAGAAGGAATAATTTAAACAGGGAGATTGAAGATATCGAACAGAGACTGAAGCATTCATACCAGACTGAAGAAAGGTAACTATTTCTTGAATTGCTGTGTTCTAAAGAAAAACCCAAAATATTTCTTCACATATGCTAAATCAAAAGCAAAAACTACTACTAGTATTGGACCTATTCGTACTAGTGAAGGTTCATACACTGAGGATGACAAAGAAATTAGCGAAACCCTAAAAAAGCAGTATGAGGACATGTTTAGCACTCCGATACACAGCATGAAAGTGGAAGATCCGGACGACTTCTTTATGCAGGGATATACAAACCCCTGTAAATATTACTGATATCAACACGAGCGTAACAAATTTTGAAAGAGAAATTAACAATATGCCGGACCAACCTCATCATGCACTCAGCCCCGGGTCCAGACTCATGGAATTCAATATTTATAAAGAAATGCAAAGTGCCAGTAGCACAGGCACTCAGTATAGTGTGGACGAAGAGCTTGGACACAGGGGAGATACCGGATGCGCTTAAAGTAGCAGACATTGCCCCTCTACACAAGGGAGGGTAGCAAAGCATTGGCAAAGAATTATAGACCAGTTGCACTAACATCGCACATCATAAAAGTATTTGAGAGAGTGATCAGGAGTCAGGTCACCTAATTTCATGGAGACCAATGACCTTCCACAATCCAGGCCAACATGGATTTAGAGCGGGAAGATCAGTGCCTCTCACAGCTACTTGACTATTACGACAAAATCACCGAGGCATTAGAAGAAAAACAGAATGTAGATGTTGTATATACAAACTTTGCAAAGGCATTCGACAAATGTGATCATGGAGTGATAGCACACAAAATGAGGTCAATGGGTAATAACTGGTAAAGAATAGAACCAGTGAAGAGCCGAGGTGCCGTAGGCACAATCGGAGAACACTGTATAAACATCAGAGGTCCGCGGTTGTTCAACGTCCTCCCAGCGAGCATAAGAAATATTGCCAGAACAACCGTGGACATCTTCAAGAGAAAACTAGACTGTTTTCTAAACAAAAGTGCCGGACCAACCAGGCTATGATGGTAATGTGGGCCTGCGGGCAGCTCCAAGCAACAGCCTGGTGGACCAAACTCTCACAAGTCAAGCCTGGCCTCGGGCCGGGCTTGGGGAGTAGAAGAACTCCAAGAACCCCATCAAGCATCATGCAGGTAAACCACAGAGTTACGGCACCTACGCACCCCACGGCAACATTGCGGAGAAAACAGCAGATTGTAGACGCAAGATACACTTAACGTTGCAGCTTGACAAATGTGATAATTGTCTTGCAAGGCCGCGGGGGAGGGAGGAACAGCCCCAAGACTCCCAAGGTGGACCCTGTCAATCACTTGTCGGCGTAACCACACCCGCCAGGCTCATTCTGTTTCTAATATATGTCAACGACCTGACGAAGAAAGTTGCCTCCTTCACATCCATGTTTGCAGACTCTGCAATCTAATGAGAAGGGCCAGGATGGAGAGAAAGATCGTTACACTACACACTCCAGAAGCAGTCTGAAAAATGGTCACTAATAAAGATAAATTCAAAGTTATGAGAACTGAAGCAGTAAGTGACGATACCCAAGATGTAGCGGTATAGGATGAGGATGCGAGGTTCTTTTATCAGAAGACGAGGACGAGCTGAGACAAGAAACTCAAAATCCAATGCTGGAAGCATATGGACAAGGTCAGTGTATCCTTCAGAAACTAACAAAGAGAGACTTCAGGGTTGACCAGACCACACTCGAGAAAGTGAAGGGACGACGACGTTTCGGTCCGTCCTGGACCATTCTCAAGTCGATTGCGAGAATGGTCCAGGTCCACAATCGACTTAAGAATGGTCCAGGACGGACCGAAACGTCGTCATCCCTTGCACTTTCTAGTGTGTGGTCTGGTCAACATACTTCAGCCACGTTATTGTGACTCGCCGAGACTTCAAGGCTCTATATACATTCTATGTGAGAAACCCACTCAAATATGTAGCCCCCGGCATGAAACCTTCACCTCATAAAAGGACAAATCAAAGCTAAGCTATTTTGTTGTTGCTTTCAGATTTAGCTACTCAGAACGAAGTGTCCATGTAGCACAGGCTAAGGTGAGCCCGTAAAGCTAAGCTAGACATACTGGAGGGCCAGGTCCCAAATCTACACAGTAAAATAACGTGTGAATATATCCATCAAGGTTTGTTAATGAGCTCCGAAGCACCAGGGAGCTGTTTATAACAATAACAGTTGATTGGCAAGTTTTCATGCTTGTAAACTGTTTAATAAATGTAACCAAAGCCGTCAAAGATTGAGGAAAGATGTACACGTTCGCAAGTACTTGCGTAACTGCTTCGTGAATCTGGCACCAAGTTCATCCTTAAAAGCACATCTAGGACAGTACACTTAAAACTCAATGTTCCTACCTCTCGCCGACACACCTCTTTCATCACGTTGAAACCTCACGGACAATTCTTCTCCCAACATCTCCAGCGCATACTAATTCAACTTACGCAAGGAGCCGAACTTGCTTAACATCTCCAACCCATCATTTCACCATTTTTAAAATCGTTTACCATAACAAAAAACCCGTTCGACATGCTCGCGCTGCTTCCGAGGATTGCGTCAAGTTTCTCTTAAATTCTTTCGTGTATTTATAATTTTTTGACCTCAAAATATTCAATTTTGAAAGGACACGGCTTTCTCCCCGTACATAGAATGGGGGCTGAGGTGTTGCCTCAGGGGAAGTGTTGCCTCTGCCTGGCAGGGGAAGCTGTTGCCTCTGCCTGGCAGGGGAAGCTGTTGCCTCTGCCTGGCAGGGGAAGCTGTTGCCTCTGCCTGGCAGGGGAAGCTGTTGCCTCTGCCTGGCAGGGGAAGCTGTTGCCTCTGCCTGGCAGGGGAAGCTGTTGCCTCTGCCTGGCAGGGGAAGCTGTTGCCTCTGCCTGGCAGGGGAAGCTGTTGCCTCTGCCTGGCAGGGGAAGCTGTTGCCTCTGCCTGGCAGGGGAAGCTGTTGCCTCTGCCTGGCAGGGGAAGCTGTTGCCTCTGCCTGGCAGGGGAAGCTGTTGCCTCTGCCTGGCAGGGGAAGCTGTTGCCTCTGCCTGGCAGGGGAAGCTGTTGCCTCTGCCTGGCAGGGGAAGCTGTTGCCTCGCCTGGCAGGGGAAGCTGTTGCCTCTGCCTGGCAGGGGAAGCTGTTGCCTCGCCTGGCAGGGGAAGCTGTTGCCTCGCCTGGCAGGGGAAGCTGTTGCCTCTGCCTGGCAGGGGAAGCTGTTGCCTCGCCTGGCAGGGGAAGCTGTTGCCTCTGCCTGGCAGGGGAAGCTGTTGCCTCTGCCTGGCAGGGGAAGCTGTTGCCTCTGCCTGGCAGGGGAAGCTGTTGCCTCTGCCTGGCAGGGGAAGCTGTTGCCTCTGCCTGGCAGGGGAAGCTGTTGCCTCTGCCTGGCAGGGGAAGCTGTTGCCTCGCCTGGCAGGGGAAGCTGTTGCCTCTGCCTGGCAGGGGAAGCTGTTGCCTCGCCTGGCAGGGGAAGCTGTTGCCTCGCCTGGCAGGGGAAGCTGTTGCCTCGCCTGGCAGGGGAAGCTGTTGCCTCTGCCTGGCAGGGGAAGCTGTTGCCTCTGCCTGGCAGGGGAAGCTGTTGCCTCTGCCTGGCAGGGGAAGCTGTTGCCTCTGCCTGGCAGGGGAAGCTGTTGCCTCTGCCTGGCAGGGGAAGCTGTTGCCTCTGCCTGGCAGGGGAAGCTGTTGCCTCGCCTGGCAGGGGAAGCTGTTGCCTCGCCTGGCAGGGGAAGCTGTTGCCTCTGCCTGGCAGGGGAAGCTGTTGCCTCGCCTGGCAGGGGAAGCTGTTGCCTCGCCTGGCAGGGGAAGCTGTTGCCTCTGCCTGGCAGGGGAAGCTGTTGCCTCTGCCTGGCAGGGGAAGCTGTTGCCTCGCCTGGCAGGGGAAGCTGTTGCCTCGCCTGGCAGGGGAAGCTGTTGCCTCGCCTGGCAGGGGAAGCTGTTGCCTCGCCTGGCAGGGGAAGCTGTTGCCTCGCCTGGCAGGGGAAGCTGTTGCCTCGCCTGGCAGGGGAAGCTGTTGCCTCTGCCTGGCAGGGGAAGCTGTTGCCTCGCCTGGCAGGGGAAGCTGTTGCCTCGCCTGGCAGGGGAAGCTGTTGCCTCGCCTGGCAGGGGAAGCTGTTGCCTCGCCTGGCAGGGGAAGCTGTTGCCTCGCCTGGCAGGGGAAGCTGTTGCCTCGCCTGGCAGGGGAAGCTGTTGCCTCGCCTGGCAGGGGAAGCTGTTGCCTCGCCTGGCAGGGGAAGCTGTTGCCTCGCCTGGCAGGGGAAGCTGTTGCCTCGCCTGGCAGGGGAAGCTGTTGCCTCGCCTGGCAGGGGAAGCTGTTGCCTCTGCCTGGCAGGGGAAGCTGTTGCCTCGCCTGGCAGGGGAAGCTGTTGCCTCTGCCTGGCAGGGGAAGCTGTTGCCTCTGCCTGGCAGGGGAAGCTGTTGCCTCTGCCTGGCAGGGGAAGCTGTTGCCTCTGCCTGGCAGGGGAAGCTGTTGCCTCTGCCTGGCAGGGGAAGCTGTTGCCTCTGCCTGGCAGGGGAAGCTGTTGCCTCGCCTGGCAGGGGAAGCTGTTGCCGCGCCTGGCAGGGGAAGCTGTTGCCGCGCCTGGCAGGGGAAGCTGTTGCCGCGCCTGGCAGGGGAAGCTGTTGCCTCTGCCTGCGTGTCGTACATCATGCACCATTGACTGATCCCGTGAGATGAGGCACACGCACACATGGGGAACAGAGAGATGTATACAGAGACTGTGTTGGTCACCAACCCGTTTTGAGTTCCTCTCTAAGCGCCTCTCTAAGTTTCTTCTCTATGCTTCCTGGGGGTGGAGGCCTGGTCGAGGACCGGGCCGCGGGGACACTAAGCCCCGAAATCATCTAAGATAAGAAGCCGAGCTTACAAAATCAGACCAAGCTTAGAGCTTGCAATCAGTCCCTCTATTTTCCAGTTGTAAATTACTATAAACGTTTCGCCTGGGCTCTATCAAGAGTAGAGTTTGAGATATGTTAAGCAGGCACGACAATTTAGACGCTTTATTCAATAGAGTAAGGCAGCATCATGTCATAATGGGCTTTACACAATATAATTATTAATCAATAATGATATTGTACTGATAAAGCTGATGTTGACTGATAAAAGATATTAAGTCACCCCAGAGGTGGCACGAGCATGAATAACCCGCCACAAGCTGATGGTAACCTGCCTTCCTTACATATGCCTAAACACCCCCCCCCCCAATCCCCTTGGACACGCGCAGGCACACACGCACTTAACCTTCCCCCCGCAGCTCCAGCCAAGACGCAAGCAGTGCATCATCAATGCCTAGAGTGCTCATCACTATTCCTGCCCACTAACCCACCCCCATCTTCCCCCTCCCCCCAGGTTGCTTCCACAACTCACTCTACTCGCCTCACACTACATGCATCACACACACACACACACACACACACACACACACACACACACACACACACACACACACACACACACACACACACACACTACGCCGATTACATGGTGAGCGTGATAACATTACTGATCACCCAAGTGGCCAAGACTTGCGACGCACGCACTCTCTTACCGCGGAGTTGCCTCTCTCTTACGACCACACGCTGCCGCTTATCAGCGATATCTTGCTAGTGACAACTGGGGAGTGAGGTCTAGCTAGCTCTCTGTCTGTCTGTCTGTCTGTGTACGGAAGCACGGCAGGTCTGACCGCCGCGTCCTGCGCAGGTCGCCATCGGGCTTTCAAACCAAGTGGGACCGCCACTATGAAACAGGATGCTACTGACTTCCTTATATGCATAGCTTACCCCCACCACCCCGGTACACTATCTGTCTACCCCCCCCCCCCCACCCACCCTTACATCACCCTTGTCTGTATCACATGTACACGCGCGTGCATGCGTTTGTGCGCGTACCATCGTCGCGGGAGCTGGAGAAGCTGTTCTAGTTACTTGCGCCATCGCAGCTCTGTTTTGGCGCGAGCTGGCCAATAATAATTGTCATCTACTTACGCTGTTGCTTCTGCGGCTCTCAACCCGTTACATGCTCCTCGGCGCCCTGGGCAAGACCTGTCCTGCGGCGCCCTGGGTACACTGGGCAGGGAGCTGCTGCTGCTGCTGCTGCTGAGTGACGCACCGAGTTGTTTTAGATTTAGCTTCTCGGAACCAAAAGTTCCAAGTAGCATGAGATATAGTGAGCCCGTAGTGGACCTATCTGGCACAGGAACGGGTCTGTAATTGCGCACTGCTTGATGGGGGTTCTGGGAGTTCTACTAGCCCAAGCCCGGCCCGAGGCCAGGCTTGACTTGTGAGAGTTTGGTCCACCAGGCTGTTGCTTGGAGCGGCCCGCAGGCCCACATATCCACCACAGCCCGGTTGGTCTGGCACTTCTTTGAGAAAGGAGTAACACACTGAGTTGTTGTTTTAGATTTAGCTACTCAGAACGAAATGTCCATGTAGCACGGCCCATGGCGAGCCCGTAATGAGACACTAGAGATGGGCCTGCCTAATAGCGACGACAGGAAGTCCGGCGTACCTCCTGTTAACCTTGTATCTGTTGCGCTTAAGTCGGCTTCATCCTCTCAAGATTACATTCACTCCAAACATCTACCACTTACGGGCTACTCATGCCCATGCCATCTCTGAGTGTCTTAATCTTCATCAATCAAATCAACTTTACTGACGTTCGAGTTCTTGGTCGTATCTGACACCGAGATGTGGATGATGGTGGCTTCCAGGAAGTCTCCTTTTATTACATTCCACTTTTGGTGTCCACCAGTACTGGGTAAGGTACGAGAGTGTTTATTCAACACCTTCGCATTTCCCACGACCTGCTCCTCTCCTCCTGTCACCCTTAAGAGGCTGTCACTGTCCACCTTGGGCCAGATTCACGAAGCAGTAACGCAAGTACTTACGAACGTGTACATCTTTCCTCAATCTTTGACGGCTTTGCTTACATTTATTAAAGAGTTTACAATCATGAAAACTTCCCGGTCAACTGTTGTTATTGTTATAAAGTGCCTTCTGGTGCTCCGGAGCTCATTATCTATTTAATAATTGTAAACAAAGCCGCCAAAGATTGAGAAAAGATGTTCAGATTCGTAAGTGCTTGCGTAACTGCTTCGTGAATCTGGCCCCTTGCGTTCAGCAGGTGGCAAATAGGCAGGAGGAAATGAGGTGAGGGCAGGCACTGCGGGAGCCTAACATAATGCAAAGTGTGTTCCAGATTGATTGAGGTTGCGATCCGTCGCAACTAGTCCGGTTTGCAAGTCTCCGGTACCAACTTGAGCCGCCAGTCGACCACTGCTAGTAACCCTCCACACTAGGACGCGCATCTCCTGCAATATGGTATAGACATCTCGCTGTCTTATTCACACCACCAGCTTATTCACACCACCAGAGGATCCCCGTATCCTCTCCCCTCATCCTTCTTACTTGCAACTTAAATCCCTTTCTCAGTGTTACCTTCCCAATCTCCTTTCCCCCCTTTCATCTTCCATCTCCTTCTCCCATCACCCCAGCCAGTCCTTGTTCCCTTCCCTCTCTCCCAGGCAGTTCCCTCCACCGTCTCACTCGCCCCGCGTCTAGAATATGATTACTAATGCAAGCACAGTAGCGTGGGAGTCTGAGCGAGGATAAGAGCAGCGAGGCCCCAGGACGCATGTTGATGCGCTCTCTCCAGGACACACAGTGCTGACTCCTGCCCCCCCTCCAGTCAGGCGACCAGAGCATGGGCAGGGGGGGGTGGTGTGGGATGGGGCGGGGGAGGTTGTTGATGTTGGGGGGGGGGGGTGGAGAGGGGTTCGGGGTGGTGCAAGTCCTGTCCTGTCTACCGATTCATTGCCTGATCCTAAACTTATGCTTTTCCTCTAAGTTGACCAGACCACACACTAGAAGGTGAAGAGACGACAACGTTTCGGTCCGTCCTGGACCATTCTCAAGTCGATCATCACAATCGACTTGAGAATGGTCCAGGACGGACCGAAACGTCGTCCCTTCACCTTCTAGTGTGTGGTCTGGTCAACATAATTTAGCCACGTTACTGTGACTCATCGCCTGTATTTTTCCTCTAATGTGGCAGTGAAACACCGCCTTGGGGATTGATCTTTGCTTTAGCAACAAAGTCTTTTTCTATTGTTCTTTCAGTTCTCCCAGGCCGTCGTGCTTAACTTGTGTGATTCATTACATATAATGTAAAACCCATGGGTTAGTTTAACAAAGCCACCACAAGGGCCGTGATGAGGGTTCGAACCTACCCACAGGGTGTTCCCAGCTGGGCCTTAATCAACTGTACCACGACATGGTCAAAAGAATTGCAACCTGGAGTGCTACTGCCCTCACGAGGATCCCGAAGCTTCTCCGAAGCCTAATCATATTTTCTACCTCTACCCCCTTACCTCAATACACAGAAATCACATTAATCATAGTGTAATTACATTAATCAAAGTGTAATTACATTAATCAAAGTGTAATTACATTAATCACACAGTGTATCGAAGTAGAGGTAGAACATCTGGTTGACAGAGCCCGGGTGCATGAGGGGGGGGGGGGTAGGAATTGTGTGAAACTCCGATTGGGCTTCGGAGAAGCTGCGGGATCCTCGTGAGGGCAGCAGCACTCCAGGTTGCAATTCTTTTGACCATGTCGTGGTGCAGTTGATTGTGGGGGTGGCCAAGAGTGTGCTTTAGGAGGTGGGTGGAAGTGGAGACCAGGTGAAGTGTGTAGTTACTATGGTTCCCATAATGACGGACCGAAACGTGTGTATAATACTAATAATAATACTAATAATAATACTAATAATAAATAAATTATATATATATATATATATATATATATATATATATATATATATATATATATATATATATATATATATATATATATATATATATATATATATATATATATCGTACCTAATAGCCAGAACGCACTTCTCAGCCTACTATTCAAGGCCCGATTTGCCTAATAAGCCAAGTTTTCATGAATTAATGTTTTTTCGTCTACCTAACCTACCTAACCTAACCTAACCTAGCTTTTTTTGGCTACCTAACCTAAACTTACCGATAAATATAGGTTAGGTTAGGTTAGGTAGGGTTGGTTAGGTTCGGTCATATATCTACGTTAATTTTAGCTCCAATAAAAAAAAATTGACCTATACATAGAGAAAAGGGTTGCTTTATCATTTCATAAGAAAAAAATTATAGTAAATATATTAATTCAGGAAAACTTGGCTTATTAGGCAAATCGGGCCTTGAATAGTAGGCTGAGAAGTGAGTTCTGGCTACTAGGTACGACATATATATATATATATATATATATATATATATATATATATATATATATATATATATATATATATATATATATATATATATATATATATATATATATATATATATATATATATATATATATATATATATATATATATATATATATATATATATATATATATATATATATATATATATATATATATATATATATATATATATATATATATATATATATATATATATATATATATATACACACACACACACACACACACACACACACACACACACATACATACACTGAAAATGTTTGAGGAGACGGGAGACAAGAGCCGCCGGGTACAGAGGGGGGGGAGGGGGGGGGGCGAGACAAAGGACTAGAGGAGGAAGTCGCTGGTGGAGACGCTGAAGCAGCCCTCCCCGCTGTCACCCCCTCCCCCCCCCCTGAACACCAGGGTGTTGAACAAGTCCACAAGGCCCGTGACAAGGGTGACCAGGGTGATGCTCTACCATCCCCCGGCCACGCCCCCCCGAGCCACGCCCTCTCCTACCCTAGCCCCCCCGGGCCACGCCCCCTCCTGGCCAGGTATCTCAGGAGACCTGCCAACACACTGAAAAGTACATTTGTTACCTTGGCGGTGCCTCTAATTACTCAAAGCTACCCAAAGCTTCCTCGCATTACGTAAGTAATGAAGAAATATCACTTACTCACTATAATGTTGCTGCTGAATATAGAACATTAACAAACATATTTTTACTCTGAAATCATATCATTTTATAACGAAATTAGACGAGACTAAGTGGCAGATGACGCCACAGGAAGTCGACGCTCCAAGCGACAATGTTGTGGCTGCGGGCAATTAGACAACCCGTCCTCTTAAAATTACGTCGCTTTTCGCTGGTATGCGCGAAATATGGCGAAAAATGGACGTAATTTGAAATGAAATCGGCTCACGAAAGTGACGTACTGTCCCGTTTTCTGTTTGAGTCCTCCGGCTTAATCGGTAAGGTTAGGAGAGTTAATTTTCAATTAACGTTTTTCGTGACGTTTTGAAACCTTGGGAGAACCTCCTGTCCTCCTAACCTACCAGAGGATCTTTATCTTTCTGTTTTTGGAAGAAAAAAAAATCCAAAATTTATTTTCAATTATTTTTCATTTTTAAATTACGTCCCTTTGCTATGTCAGCCTTCAAATTGTAAAACGGTTGGAGTATTAACTAATCAAGAGGCAGCTAGGCCTCTGACGTCATGCCCCATAGAGCGTGGGCGCTGCTGAGAGTAGGCCAGTCAGTTTTATTATTATTTTCTACCGCAGACGTGGCCACACATCTACAAAGCTAACCAGCATGTTGATAGTAGTCTCTTGTCAGCGTGCCTATTGAACCTCTGCTTTTCAACGGGGAAATATTATGCACCTGTTGCTATGGCGAGCCGGTCGGCCGAGCGGACAGCACGCTGGACTTGTGATCCTGTGGTCCTGGGTTCGATCCCAGGCGCCGTCGAGAAACAATGGGCAGAGTTTCTTTCACCCTATGCCCTTGTTACCTAGCAGTAAAATAGGTACCTGGGTGTTAGTCAGCTGTCACGGGCTGCTTCCTGGGGGTGGAGGCCTGGTCGAGGACCGGGCCGCGGGGACACTAAAAGCCCCGAAATCATCTCAAAATAACCTCAAGATGGCTCTTTGCCTCATGTGGAGTTATTTCCGTGTGCAGATTTGGACCCAGTCCCTCTAATAGTTATCACAGTAAAAGGTATTATGCATCTCTCCCGCCAGTACTCTACGGAATACAGATTTGACAATTTTAAGGAGTCCCGAACATATGTAGTGAGAGGATGAACAACCCAGCGGGTTTTCTTCCTTTCGGGAGTGTTGTACATGCATGTGTTGTACATGCCGCGGCTGCGAGCAGCCGCGTCCAACAGCCTGGTTGATCAGTCCAGCAACCAGGAGACCTGGTCGACGACCGGGCCGCGGGGACGCTAAGCCCCGGAAGCACCTCAAGGTAAGGTATGGCGGTATGTCCACTCACAAGATGAGTGGCGCTGCCCAATAAACTCGCCCCTCGGGGCAAAATTTAAAATTTGAAATATTAGTAAGCCCTGAACTCACAACCAGAGAACATCAGACTACAACAGCAAGTCACCAGGGTGTGGAATACGACACATATTAGACGACCCAATTCTAGCATGATTATTCCAAGACTACTCGCCATACTCCCACACCTGTTGTCCCAACAGCTGTGATCTACTCGAGGGCAATCAAGCCCCCACAATACATTACTCCAAGATAAAACACTGACCAGAAAAACCCACGCTAGAAAACCACCAGAGACATGACACTGGAACACACGATTGATTGATGAAGATTAAGCCACCCAAAAGGTGGCACGGGCATGAATAGCCCTTAAGTGGTGGCCCTTTGGAGCCATTTCCAGTATCAAGAGCTGATACTGGAGATCTGTGGAGGTGCGACTGCACCCTGCGGAGAGGTCGTGGCCTCTGCTGGAACACACGTATCAGAGAGGGTGGGGGGTGGGGGGGGGGTTACCTTGAGGTGCTTCCGGGGCTTAGCGTCCCCGCGGCCCGGTCGTCAACCAGGCCTCCTGCTGGGGAGGGGGGTACAGTATTTATCTTCAACCCTCCAAACATTCGCAGATCCCTTATAAGAGAGCGACCTTAGCTAAGCAGCCCAACACCCACACATGAGTGTGGCTTACATAGGAGCCTGACAGCTGAGTGGACAGCGCTTTGTATTCGTAGTCCTGAGGTTCAGGGTTCGATCTCCGATGGAGGCGGAAATAAATGGGCAGTTTTTTTTTTACACCCTAATGCTCTTGTTATCTAGAAGTAGACAGGTACCTGGGAGTTAAACAGCTGCTACAGGCTGCTGCTTCCTAGTGGGTGTGTAACAAGGGAGGAGGCCTGGTCGAGGACCGGGCCGCGGGGACGCTAAGCCCCCGAAAATCATCTCAAGATGTCAGCAAGACAGACAGCCCGCCTGCTATCGTAACTCGCTACATTTTCCATTTCTAAACTTTTCCTTCACCTGCACCTCTCCATCTTTCCTCCCCTCCCCCCCCCCAAAAAAAAACCTAACCTTTCCCAGGTTAAGAACAAGTGCAGGGAGGTGTAATGAAGATCCCCCCCCCTCCCTTCCCCTCCCTTTCCTAAATATCATGAGGGAAGGAGAGGATGAGGTACAGGAGGAGGGCAGTTCTCTACTACCCCCCTTCCCTCCCTTCTGCTGTCATCAGGGGAGGACACCTATCCCTCTCCTTCCTCTTACTTCCCCCCCCCCCCAAAGAAAAAAAGGGAGGGGGGGAGGGACACGGGGAGGGGGGAGCGGCACCCGTCTCAATGTTTACCTTGGAGAAGTGGGTTGCCTTAACAAAACAATCCCGGCGATATTGCTTCTTTCATGACTTGGGGACTCTCCAGGGTGGTCCTCCTCCGTCCATATACATCACCGCCCTCAATATATTGCCTAACACTATATATATATATATATATATATATATATATATATATATATATATATATATATATATATATATATATATATTCGTTCCATCAATACTTAGCACTCCCTCTCACTCAAGCTGGATAAAGTGCTGACCTGTTGAGCGTGCAGAGATCCTTTACTGCTAGAATCCACTCTGTAAAACATCTAAATTATTGGGACCGACTAAAGAGCCTAAATCTGTCTTCTCTTGAGCGCAGGCGGGAGAGATACATAGTAATTTACTCGTGGGAAAATAGTAGAGGGGCTGGTCCCAAACCTGCACACAGAAATAACACCACATGAGACCAGGAGGCATGGCAGGATGTGCAGAATACCCCCGTTGAAGAGCAGAGATGAAATAGGTACTCTAAGAGAGAACTCTATCAGGCATCTATTGCCGCATCCGCAGTTGGACGCAGCCGTATCCATCAGCCTGGTTGACCAGACCATCAACCAGGCCTGGTCAGAGACCGGGCCGCGGGGATGTTGATTCCTGAAATCACCTTTAGCTGGAGGAATTATTACCATCATCATTTTAGCCTCTCTTTTAGCCTCGGAGCCGCCCAGCTGTGTCTGGGTACAAGTGACAGGATAAACAACCCAGCGGGTTTTCTTCCTATTGGGGAGTGTTGTACATGCTGCTATGGCGGTGTGTCCACTCACAGGATGAGTGGCGCTGCCCAATACTGTCACTATGGCGGTGTGTCCACTCACAGGATGAGTGGCGCTGCCCAATACTGTCACTATGGCGGTGTGTCCACTCACAAGATGAGTGGCGCTGCCCAATACTGTCACTATGGCGGTGTGTCCACTCACAGGATGAGTGGCGCTGCCCAATACTGTCACTATGGCGGTGTGTCCACTCACAGGATGAGTGGCGCTGCCCAATACTGTCACTATGGCGGTGTGTCCACTCACAAGATGAGTGGCGCTGCCCAATACTGTCACTATGGCGGTGTGTCCACTCACAGGATGAGTGGCGCTGCCCAATACTGTCACTATGGCGGTGTGTCCACTCACAGGATGAGTGGCGCTGCCCAATACTGTCACTATGGCGGTGTGTCCACTCACAAGATGAGTGGCGCTGCCCAATACTGTCACTATGGCGGTGTGTCCACTCACAGGATGAGTGACGCTGCCCAATACTGTCACTATGGCGGTTTGTCCACTCACAGGATGAGTGGCGCTGCCCAATACTGTCACTATGGCGGTGTGTCCACTCACAGGATGAGAGGCGCTGCCCAATACTGTCACTATGGCGGTGTGTCCACTCACAAGATGAGCGGCGCTGCCCAATACTGTCACTATGGCGGTGTGTCCACTCACAGGATGAGTGGCGCTGCCCAATACTGTCACTATGGCGGTGTGTCCACTCACAAGATGAGCGGCGCTGCCCAATACTGTCACTATGGCGGTGTGTCCACTCACAGGATGAGAGGCGCTGCCCAATAAACTCGCCCCTCGGAGCAAAAATTAAATTAAATTTAGTAAGAGCCGTGTTCCTGTGCCTAGTCTCATGGCGGTTGTTCACGTGGCGTGAAATTGCTCAAGGTTATTACTTACTAATCATCACAAGGACAGACCACGAGCCTTCAACTACCGTCAACTGAGCTTCAAACGTCTATTATGGGCAAGGTGCTCGCTTCTTTAAATAGAAAGATAATTCGCACACGTGGAAAAACTTCAAACACATTCAGAGAAATGATATACTTTTCGTACACTGTTCTGTTCTTGTCGTACACATTTACTCGTATTCTACTGTATTTTAAGGAGTGGTCAGGTCAGGTCAGGACCAGGTGGCCATCACTAGATAGAAAGGCAACCTTTATATTTTTTTCTGGTGGGGTGGGGGAGAGGTTTTGCAGCCTCAACATATTTGTTACAACCAAAATATAATCGATATACTTTCTTGGTGGTGGGGGGGAGGGGGAGGGAATTGAGAGGTGGGGGGGGGAGGGAATTGAGAGGTGGATGTGTCCGCCTTCGTCATCTTTCCAGATTACAGCAAGTAGAACCACCAATTTTCCCTGCTGTAGAAAGTAATGTACACGAGTTAGCTTTAATTATTATTCTCTTTTATTAACACGTTAGGTACATCTGCATTTGTGCAGCTGCCCTAGATTATATGAAGGGGAGTACAGGGTGCGTGAAGAACTAGCTACCCTATGTTACGTACTCCTAGCAGAATACGTATATAAATTTAAAATAAATATTATTTTATTTTATCATTGCATGTATATGTACACACATTGTGTTTTGGGTAAATTGTCGTGTGGTTTGGCAGCGTCAGTGGACAGGAGAGCGGTTGTCTCTGCACACGTCTATTACTTGTTTGATACGGGAAAGCTGGACCTGTTCAGTTTGAGAGTTCCAGATGTCACTTTTATTTAGTTAGAAATTGTTTCATATACTGTAATTAAACAGGTGTCATTATACTTATATATTTTGTAAGTAACTATTATATGTAACTTGCAGTCTTATGTGTTTTGAGAACAAGTGGTTGTTCAATTAGTTTATAATATTAAAAAGTCCTTAGTTTCCATCCCTCATCCTGGGATGAGGCAGACGGGAGGTGAGAATGTGGGTGGCGACAGAGCGAGAGTTCAGTAGCTGATACAGGACTAGGGGAGGAACAAGTGGGAGATAAGTCTGTTATTATTCATTTGTTGCCATAATTACTATTATATATATTGTGACATGACTATACAATCATATTCTATAAGTTAACTTTACCATCTGTGTTTATATTATACTGTTTTGAATATATAGCTATCATATTGTGTATCTATTCTTCAGTCCTAAACGAAGATTGTTAATTATGTGCTCAGTACCTATTAAGGGGTTATACTGGTGATTCGCTATTGAGAACAGCAGTTGTGTCGTAACCCTAGACTTATTAAAATTTGGCTGCTGTAGGATCACGAGCCGTAACGTACGATAGGTAACAAAGAGTTATGGGGGCCTGTCCGGGATATATTGTCCCACTTAACTTAACTATGCTAATCTAACCTTGCCTTCCTAGGTACCAGTGTCAAGTGTCTCTGTGTGTTTCTTAAGAACTATTCCATGTGCCAAGCAAGCCTTCCTGTGTGTCAAGTAACAACGTTTCACGATTTTGAGGTAAGTCATCCTATATATTTTGTTTGTGCAGTGAGGCCAAGCGAATTTTCAGTGTGGTGACAATTTTACAGTGAAGTGTAGTGCAGTGCCATTATTTTAATTATTTTGGTGAATCGAGTGCCAAGTGTTAGTAACGATGGAGGAGAAAGTTGCAGCGTTGGTGGCTCACCCAGACTTTGAAGGGATTCAGAACCTTAAAAAGACTGAGTTAATACAAATGGCAAATCATTTGGATTTGACCGCCAGCAATAGAATGGTTAAAGCCCAAATATTGAAAGTCATTGTGACGCATTTTGTTGAGAATGGGGATTTAGGTGAAGAAATTCTAGAGGAGTTAAGAGAGGAGTCGAGTGATCAGATGACGTTAAAGCGTCTTGAGTTAGAAGCTCGCCAATTAGAGCTTGAAGCTCAAAAAGAACAGAAAATATTAGAGGCTGAAGCTCAGCAGAGGGAGCTTGAGACTAGGCGTTTAGAAATTGCGGCACAAAACCAGAGAGGTTTAATTGAGTTGCAACTTGAAGCCACAAAGAAGCAACAATTAGAGATTCAACAACAAATGGCTGACACTAACTTCAGGCTTGAATCACAGCGTATGGCAGCTGGGCATGGAAATACTAGTAATGTTTCAATAAATAGTGATAATAATCCCATCAGGATGAATAAGTATATAGAGTTGCCCAAGTTCAATGAGGAAGATCCTGAGGTTTTCTTTGCACATTTTTATAAAATTGCCATCAGTATGAACTGGCCAAGGGATCAGTGGGTAGCCATTATGCAGTCTCAATTCAAGGGGCGTAGTCAGGAGGTTTTCACATCCCTACCTGACTCTCATAGTTTTGATTATGATTTTGTAAAGAAAAGCATCCTAAATGCTTATCAATTAAATCCAGAGGCACACAGGCAAAAGTTCAGAAATCTAAGGAGGACAAGTGATCAGACAATAGCAGATTTTACTCGTCAGAAGACGAAATTTTGCAACAGATGGTTAAAGTCACTTCCAGTCACTGATTTTGATGCTTTAAAGAATCTTCTTATAATGGAAGAAGTATTGTCATGTCTCCCAGACCAGTTGTCTACTTTTATGGCAGAACAAAAGAATGTAACAGACATTGATGAGCTGTCAAAGCTCGCGGATGAGCATGAGTTGTTGACTAAGGCCCCGTTTACGGCCACTTCACCTAAGTCTAGTCGTAGAGTAAATTATAATGCTCACCGAACTCCTTATCAGAATCCATCCAGTCCTAGTACTCCAGTTACTCCCATGAGCTCTTCTCTTACAAAATCTAACCCTGCTACTGCATTGTCAGGAATGTCAAATAATAATAAGGTTATTTCTAAACCTACAGTTGGTTCTACCAGTGTGTCCACTGTAAGGTCCTGTTCCCATTGTAAGAGAAAAGGCCATGGAATTCATTCATGTTTTATATTGCACCCTGAGTTACGACCAACTGGTCTCATTTATTGCAGAGGTGTGCAAAATAAACTTACTAATAAACATGTAACTGTAAACCCCAATTGGGTGAAACAGTATTCACCATATATGTCTTCAGGTGAAGTCTTGTGTATTAATGGAAAGTGGAAGCCAGTGGTTATTCTTCGTGATACAGGTGCTTCCCAAACCATAATTTCATCCAGTATTCTTTCTGATGTTAAAAAGAGAGAGACAGGAAAGTTTGTTGTTCTTCAGAGTGTTGCAGGATGTAAAACTGTACCTCTAATAGACATTAATTTCAGATCCACCATTACACCACGTTTATGCACTGTGGGTGTTAGTACACAGTTGCCCATCCCAGGTGTGGATGTTATATTGGGTAATGATGTGGCCATAAATCATGTTGTGGGTGAGATTGATCCCCGTTTGTGTAAACAGCCAGTTGCAGACCATGTTTATTCTGCCTGTGCTGAAGTTAGTTCTATGAATGAACCTGTTGTAGAAGATGGTTTTGTCCATTCTACCTGTGCTGATGTCAGTACTAATATAAATCCAGTTGTCAGTTCTGATGTTGTTACTCAAGCATTTGTTCCAGTAACCAGTACCCCTTCAGTGGAGAAGTGGGATGTGGTTGTTCCAGATTCCTGTGTGGCCGATTTAGTTGTTGAGAGTAAGCCTGATACTATGACTCTGCTTTATTCCAATAAATTGGGAAAGGATGTCCATGTACCATTGTCTTGCCCGCTCACTACGAACGTTGTGCCAGGAGTTGAGAGAAACTTAAAAGCCACGACTCTGTATTCCAGCCAAGTGAATGGTTTAGGACAAGATGTCGGGTTGGCAGAAGTATTCCCGCTCACTCCAAGTTTAGAATCAGTTGTCGAGAGTAAGTCCGTTGTAGAGGCCCCGCCTCACCCTAGTCAAGGTGATATAATAGGGGAGGAGGTCAAACTACCTGTTACTTGCCCGCTCGCTTCAGATTCCCTTCATTTATGTGCTTTGAGTAGAACTGACCCTAAGATTTCAGAGAGAAGCAAGGAGACAGTCTGTACTGTAGATCCAGTTTTGGAGAGTGTGGGAAAGCAGCCAGAGGATCAGCTTCTGTTGAGTAGATGGAGACCCATTGAGCCTCCCTCTTCAGTTGTCTGTGAGGATGTGACCCAGCTTGGTAGTGATATTATTGATTGTGAGCAGACAGTACTCCAAGCAGCTCCAGAAGTCATGGGAGGAAATTTTGGTAAAATCATTAAGAGTGGTAAAGCAGCAATTGGATCTAAGTTGAGGAGTTGTGATTCTTATTCTATGTGGAGTAAGTATTTCTCATTGTGTACATTGAGTCAGAGTGTGTGTAGGATGTTGAAATCTACTTTTATTCTGCAGGAGCCATTTTCTTGTGAAGTAATGGACTGTGGGACATCTTTGTCAAGCCTTGTGGTTGAGCAGAGAGAGTTTACTCAAGTAGGTTGTGCATCCAGTTCTGAGGAAGTGGTGAGTTATGCTAGAGCAGTGTCTCTATATTCAGATCCAGTTAATTTTGATGCACGAGTGATAAAAGTGTATGTTCCACTCAAGTGTGGTGTTGATTTTCAGAGTCATATTGTGGGTGAAGGATTAAATCATACTGGGGAGCAGATGTTTGAGGCTCCAGGTGTGCAATTCAAGTTGGAGGATAAGGTTATCCTACCTAGAGTTAATCATTGTGAAGGGTTTCAGATTGTCCTTGGGCGTTTCCCAGGTAATCTGCTGTTCATCTTCAAGATGTTAAGACCCTTAAACCTCTTGGTTGATTGGTTGTCATCAGACGTAAATCACTTGGGAAGTGATGGTGAAGGTTGTAAAGTTTTCGGCATGTTTTATTTAGTCTCTTGGAAGACTAGACGGTTGATGAACGTGTGTGTTGTGTTCAAGTTCACCATCAGAGGGTGTGAACTTGTCTTGAGAGTTATGATTGAGATATGGTGCCTAGGCATATACCTGTTTTCTTTCACTGATCGTTATGACAGAGTTATGAGGAAATTGATTTCTGTGTTCCTTATGGATCATCTGAGTCAGTTCAATCAGGTAGTCTTTGCACTAATCTTGGGTTGTATTTCTTGGTTGGAAGGTCACAGGTTTGATAAGTCGGTGTCTTGTGTTTCGGAAGGTTCTATGAATGGGAAAGTCTTATGCATAATTGTGAGATTTAATGCTACTTTCTCTAATTTTAGTATCCATTGGGCGAGAGTATGTGTTCCACAGAGGATCAAGAGTGATGAGCAGATGTCTGTGTCAGAGCATACCCAGGAGAAGTCCCAACTCAACTCAACATACAGCCTGCTTCAATTAAGCAGTTCAGCTCCAGAAAAAGGGAGTAATGGAAAATCGAGGCTGTCTTGGGAAAATTCACCATGTGGAAAAGGAATCACATGGAAAAATGAAACTGATCTTGAAGAAATAGTAGAAACATATGAAAAGCAAAATTGCCATGATAACTGTGTGAAAGCAGCTACCTTTATTGACAATTCTATTCATGCTACTAATGATACTGTTGTAGATAGGTGTGTGAAATATGATCTAAAACAAAGTGAAATAAATGAGATAGTACCTTGGAGAGATAAATTTGCATACTCCAGTGACACATATGTAGAACATAGTCATAAGACTGAAATTTCTGAGTTTCCTGTAAGACTATATTTGGAGTGTTTTCATATTTGTCCAGAGATGTGTTCTTATTACTTATACATGTTTGGTGTAATCAATACCATAAATCTCAAGTGTCATACATTTTACTTTGAAAAAATGCCATATATCTTCAATCTATTGCATTTTTTTTCTTGGAGGTGGAAGTGTTACGTACTCCTAGCAGAATACGTATATAAATTTAAAATAAATATTATTTTATTTTATCATTGCATGTATATGTACACACATTGTGTTTTGGGTAAATTGTCGTGTGGTTTGGCAGCGTCAGTGGACAGGAGAGCGGTTGTCTCTGCACACGTCTATTACTTGTTTGATACGGGAAAGCTGGACCTGTTCAGTTTGAGAGTTCCAGATGTCACTTTTATTTAGTTAGAAATTGTTTCATATACTGTAATTAAACAGGTGTCATTATACTTATATATTTTGTAAGTAACTATTATATGTAACTTGCAGTCTTATGTGTTTTGAGAACAAGTGGTTGTTCAATTAGTTTATAATATTAAAAAGTCCTTAGTTTCCATCCCTCATCCTGGGATGAGGCAGACGGGAGGTGAGAATGTGGGTGGCGACAGAGCGAGAGTTCAGTAGCTGATACAGGACTAGGGGAGGAACAAGTGGGAGATAAGTCTGTTATTATTCATTTGTTGCCATAATTACTATTATATATATTGTGACATGACTATACAATCATATTCTATAAGTTAACTTTACCATCTGTGTTTATATTATACTGTTTTGAATATATAGCTATCATATTGTGTATCTATTCTTCAGTCCTAAACGAAGATTGTTAATTATGTGCTCAGTACCTATTAAGGGGTTATACTGGTGATTCGCTATTGAGAACAGCAGTTGTGTCGTAACCCTAGACTTATTAAAATTTGGCTGCTGTAGGATCACGAGCCGTAACGTACGATAGGTAACACCCTAGACTATATGAAGGGGAGTACAGTGTGTGTCAAGAACTAGCTGCCCTAGACTATGTGAAGGGGAGTACAGTGTGTGTCAAGAACTAGCTGCCCTAGACTATATGAAGGGGAGTACAGGGTGTGTCAAGAACTAGCTACCCTAGACTATATGAAGGGGAGTACAGGGTGTGTCAAGAACTAGCTGCCCTAGACTATATGAAGGGGAGTACAGGGTGTGTCAAGAACTAGCTGCCCTAGACTATATGAAGGGGAGTACAGGGTGTGTCAAGAACTAGCTGCCCTAGACTATATGAAGGGGAGTACAGTGTGTCAAAAAGCTAGCTACGTGGTGCTAAAAAAAATCCCCATCACCCAGGGGCATGTTGAGGTAGCTCAAGCTATTCTCACCCCGTTCAGTACATCGTGTTCATACATACATACATACACACACATCACAAACAATAAACATGTTACCAAACATTCTGAGATAAACATATACATTTCCTCTTCGCAGAGAGTCGAGTGTTCCTGCCAGTGATGAGCGAGTGAAGAAGTGTTGTGATCGACGGCACTCGGGTTACAAAGTTCTATACAAACTCATCAGGAAAATCTTACCGGAAGAATGCAAGAGGACCCCACACAGCAAGAGGACCCCACACAGCAAGAGGACCCCACACAGCAAGAGGACCCCACACAGCAAGAGGACCCCACACAGCAAGAGGCGCGGATTAATGGAACGCTCACACAAGTTGGACAAGAGGATTGAAGCTCTAGACAAATTAGCTATGGCAAACAGGTAGTGAAACAGGTAGGGGGGGGGGTGGGGAGTGAAACAGAGGGTGCGGAGTGAAACAGAGGGTGCGGAGTGAAACAGAGGGTGCGGAGTGAAACAGAGGGTGCGGAGTGAAACAGAGGGTGGGGAGTGAAACAGAGGGTGGGGAGTGAAACAGAGGGTGGGGAGTGAAACAGAGGGTGGGGAGTGAAACAGAGGGTGGGGAGTGAAACAGAGGGTGGGGGTAAAGAAAGCCAGGAAGAAGATGGCGTATCACAGATGGAAGTCTCAGGAAAATGAACTATCCACTAACGATGGCAGTGTTCAACCCCGTGTGGTGGAAAATGTTGACGGAGAAGCGCAGGAAAAATGGTTTAACAAAATAGAATTGAAAGACATTGTTAGGAATAGAATTCTCCTTGATGGTAGTAAGGGGGGGGGGGGTGTACAATGCCGAGCCAATATAAGAAATTTCAAAATGTTGAGTGTCTGACGAAGGCGATATTGCTTGACCAGACCACACACTAGAAGGTGAAGGGACGACGAGACGTTTCGGTCCGTCCTGGACCATTCTCAAGTCGATTGTCAAGTCGAATATCAAGGCGATATTGCTTCTCAGTGACTTGAAATGTGGGGAGGGTGTGTGAACAAGGCGATTTCAATTATCAATGAATTGACAAACCGCAGCAAAGTTCAGAGACTGGGAACACAGCGGGGAAAATGACTGCATCTCCTTTATATTCTTCCCACGTTGGTGCTAAATGTTGTTTCTTTGACAATGAAACACACTCGAAGGACATCATGCTTTGTAGCATTAGAACCTAAGTATCTTATTTTACTTTCATGAGCATTATTCATTTCTTCCCACCTTTAGAAGTGAGAGTGTTAATTCATTAGTTCCCTCGCCTCTCATTAGTCTAATGAGAGGCGATGTGTGGCCACGTCTCTGGTAGAAAACAATAATAAAAAAAATTAGTCTAATAGCCAAAGCTTCATTTATCTCAAATTCTATCTCCAATACTCTGTAAGTTCAATCATATCATCATTATCTCAGTAATAGTATTTCTTGGTTCACGAGAGTAATCTTGGGATTATTCTCATGGCTTCATGGTGTACCTTCTCCAACTTGTTCAGTCTGTCTTTACCAAACAAGACAAGACAGGGGGGGGGGGCAGCATAATCAATATGAGATCTCACAGTGTCATGAGATTACCATTGGAATGTGAAATATTGAATATAATTAATAATTGTGTACTGTATGGGTTTGTGAGCCCCTTGAAGGACCTTATATAGACGAGGGTAAAAATAACCGAAGCTACTCTAGCCTTTTGAGATGTACTTTATTTTCTCAATAATCGTACTTCAACAGACTCGAGACCCGCGAAGCAATACTATAACATCGCTGTGGGAGTAAAACAACTCTCGAAATCATCAACAGGTAAACACGTTTGTGACCATTCCTGCGGCCCGTTTAATTACCCAAATCTACCCAAAGCTTCCAAGGATTACGTAAGTGATGAAGAAGTATGTTATCTCTACTCTACTTTGGGAGTCGGTTGGCCGAGCGGACAGCACGCTGGACTTGTGATCCTGTGGTCTTGGGTTCGATCCCAGACGCCGGCGAGAAACAATGGGCAGAATTTCTTTCACCCTATGCCCCAGTTACCTAGCAGTAAAAATAGGTACCTGGGTGTTAGTCAGCTGTCACGGGCTGCTTCCTGGGGGTGGAGGCCTGGTCGAGGACCGGGCCGCGGGAACACTAGAAAGCCCCGAAATCATCTCAAGATAACCTCAAGATATCTCATCTCAAGATACTCACTATAACGTTGGTGCTGAATATAGAACATGAAAAAAGTATTTTTTTTATTATAAAAAAATATTTTATAACGAAATTAGACGAAACCAAGTGGCAGGTGACGCCACAGGAAGTCGACGATCCAAGCGACAATGTTGTGGCTGCGGGTAATTATATGGACCTAATTTCGTTATAAAATGATAGAATTTCAGAGTTAAAATATGTTTTTTTTTTCATCTACATTCAGCACCAACATTATAGTGAGTAAATATATGCTAGTTATTCATTACTTACGTAATGCTTGGAAGCTTTGAGTAGATTTGGGTAATTAGACACCGCCAGTGTTGCAGTCTGTGTCTGGGGTGTGGGGGGGGGGGGCGCAAGCCGTGGGGGGGGGGGGGGGGGGGGGCCAAGCCGTGGGGGGGGGCCAAGCCGTGGGGGGGGGGGCCAAGCCGTGGGGGGGGCCAAGCCGTGGGAGGGGGCCAAGCCGTGGGAGGGGGGCAAGCCGTGGGAGGGGGGCAAGCCGTGGGAGGGAGGCAAGCCGTGGGTGGGGGGGGGGCAAGCCGGGGGGGGCCCCAAGCCGTGGGAGGGGGGGCAAGCCGTGGGAGGGGGGGGGCAAGCCGTGGGAGAGGGGGGGGGCAAGTCGTGGGAGAGGGGGGGCAAGTCGTGGGAGAGGGGGGGCAAGCCGTGGGAGAGGGGGGGCATGCCGTGGGAGGGGAGGGCCAAGCCTGGGGGGGGAAGGGGGGGGGACAGAGGTCGGGACGATCGACTGCTATGACCACAAATATTCACATAAACGCCTGCCTGTCGCCTATATAGGCCTATTCTACCCTAGTCGCCAGGGTCGAGACAGGGTGTGTTCTGGTGACAAGTTGATCAACAAGACTATTCCTGGCAGCGACCTGATAACTATGTATCAGATGATAACTATGCATTAACAACCTCTGTTCGATTCCCTCCCCCCAAAAAAAAACAAAAAATAAAATGTAAATCTTAGTCTATCTCCTATCCTATGGTCAGAAGAAAGAGGCTTCAGGGGACAACTGTCCTCCAAGCCACCATAGTACGCAATTGACTATACATTTAATAGCTGTATGGGTCACTCGCCCAACGGAAGGGGAGGGGGGGGGGGAACTGGGTCACTCGCCCAGCAGGAGGGGGTTCTGGGTCACTCGCCCAGAGGGAGGGGGGAAGGAACTGGGTCACTCGCCCAGCGGGAGGGGGTTCTGGGTCACTCGCCCAGCGGGAGGGGGTTCTGGGTCACTCGCCCAGAGGGAGGGGGGAAGGAACTGGGTCACTCGCCCAGCGGGAGGGGGTTCTGGGTCACTCGCCCAGGAGGGGGGAAGGAACTGGGTCACTCGCCCAGGAGGGGGGAAGGAACTGGGTCACTCGCCTGCGGGAACTCACCTGAGAGGAGAGCTTGGTCATGTCCACCGGCTTGATCTTCTTGAGAGCGGAGAGACGCTCGAGGCGCTCCCTGGCCTGCTGCTCCACGGCGATGACGAACGCATCCTGCACGTTCGAACTCGCGGCCAAGTCCACCGCTGAGGGAGAGAGACAGAGAGAACAATCATCAGAATCAACGGAATAATACTCCACATTACACACAGAAATCACAATAACGTGATGGTTATATCTTGAGATGATTTCGGGGCTTTTTAGTGTCCCCGCGGCCCGGTCCTCGACCAGGCCTCCACCCCCAGGAAGCAGCCCGTGACAGCTGACTAACACACAGGTACCTATTTTACTGCTAGGTAACAGGGGCATAGGGTGAAAGAAACTCTGCCCGTTGTTTCTCGCCGGCGCCTGGGATCGAACCCAGGACCACAGGATCACAAGTCCAGCGTGCTGTCTCCTCGGCCGAGCAGTTCATTTGATGCATCAAATGAACAAGTCCACAAAGGCCGTTATCTTCTTGAGGTTATCTTGAGATGATTTCGGGGCTTTAGTGTCCCCGCGGCCCGGTCTTCGACCAGGCCTCCACCCCCAGGAAGCAGCCCGTGACAGCTGACTAACTCCCAGGTACCTATTTACTGCTAGGTAACAGGGGCATTCAGGGTGAAAGAAACTTTGCCCATTTGTTTCTGCCTCGTGCGGGAATCGAACCCGCGCCACAGAATTACGAGTCCTGCGCGCTATCCACCAGGCTACGAGGCCCCGTAGGCCTCGTAGGCCTCTAGGCTGGGCATCTTGAACATGGCTCAGTCGATTAAGGCAGCGTCTGGGATGCTCTTGGACGCAAGTTCGAATCCTCGTCACGGCCCTTGTGGATTTGTTCATTTAATACTCCACATTTTGTTATGTAAAGAATTTTGATCAACAGAAACATTCACAGCAAAACGGAAGGTAAAGTAATTATCAGGGGAAATCGCCAAGCCATTACGACTATATAGCACTGGGAAGGGGTCAGGATAAAGATTTGGGATGGGACGGGGGGAGGGAAAGGAATGGTGCCCAACCACTTGTGGACTGTCGGGGATTGAACGCCGACCTGCATGAAGCAAGCAAAACGGAAATGCAAGTTTACGTTATAGTGCTGATGTTGAGCATGGGTCTGTGTCTTCCTCCCCCAGCCTTTTCCAAGCTCTTCCCGAGGACATCAAAAGCTAAACGCTATACTAATTTTTATAGAGGTTCCTCCCCACCCCCTCCCCCACCTTTAAACCAACTACTACCCTTCCCTGGGATGCAACCCACAACAGCTTCCAAACTCCGGGGTACATAACGTATTGCTAAGTGAACAGAGGCATCACGTGTAATAAAACTTGACCTAACCGTTTCTGTTCTGCTCGGTGATCGAACCCCGGCACCCTCGATATTAACACGAACAGTTTTCTATATAAAAATATATATGAAGAAAGAGGGAATTTAACAACTAAGTGAGCGGGCCCCAGCAACGAGACCTGATGCGATGAAATATAACTCTTTCCCGACGTCCAGATCCCACGTGTGCGCGTCTGGCCTGAAAGTTGTGGATGGAGGCGTCTTCCACGACGTCTTCCACGTGTTGGGCAGGAGAGTCGAAGCTGGCACAAGAACACAGCCTCAGTTCCTTTGTTCGTGTTTACAGTTTTGTTCCCCCAAGCTATCATCCAATTAGTTTAACCTCTATTAGGGGAAAATTGTTGTAATCGATACCTGCAGAGCGGTTCCGTATACATCTTAAATAATAATAATAATAATAATAATAATAATAAAAGGGTTCACACCCCGACTTTACCAAGGCCGAACGTGTATATCCTATTTATCCGGAAGCAAATGATATTGGGGGTTCAGAGGGGGTTGGGTTTGGGTAACCCCCAAATCCAACTTTGGGGGTTACCCAAAGTTGGATTTGAGCTGTTGTTATTATTTCAAGAAATAATTGGCACAAATGCAGTTAAAAGTCAGGGGTGGAAGATGGTCCCAAGATGTCCCCGTCCTCCCCATCCCAAGGACACACTCCTGGGCCCCCTCTCAACTTTGAGTAAATGTAAACGATTTGTGGCGGATATCAAAGCAACATTGTAAATTTAACGACAATACAAATAAAAGGGCGGGAAATAAGTTCATTAGACAAATAGGGAGGGAGGGAGCCGGTCGGCCGAGCGGACAGCACGCTGGACTTGTGATCCTGTGGTCCCGGGTTCGATCCCAGGCGCCGGCGAGAAACAATGGGCAGAGTTCCTTTCACCCTATGCCCCTGTTACCTAGCAGTAAAATAGGTACCTGGGTGTTAGTCAGCTGTCACGGGCTGCTTCCTGGGGGTGGAGGCCTGGTCGAGGACCGGGCCGCGGGGACACTAAAGCCCCGAAATCATCTCAAGATAGAAGGTAATGATAATTATGTACCAGCTGGACAATGTGGAAATTGACGAATTTGAATGCGGAGAGAGAGAGATCTGGACGTCGTAATGCTGGAGACGGCACGAGGGAAAAAAAAGAGGGAAAGGTGGAAAGGGGTAGCGTGAGAGATTTTCTTGCTGCACTGTTGACATTCTGGCCACACTTTCCTGGTCGTTCCCCCAGTACACCGGCCCCCCACCCCCACCCCCGAACCTCCCCCAGTACTCCAGCCCCCGCCCCGGGCCTCCCCCAGTACACCACCACCACCAGCCCGGGCCTCCAGTACCACACACAGACCATCCCTCACCGTCCACCTAACACGCATTATATCTTGCAGCTTCCGGCTCAACCCAGCCGGACGGGCTCACCATAGCCCGTGCTACTTGGAACTTGTTCCGAGTAGCTGAATCTATAACAACATCAACCCAGCCACCATCTCACGGCGCCTAGCCCCAGGAGGCAACCTAGGAATATTCCAAGTCTTTCCCAGCTTTCCTACACCACTCCGCCCATTCCATCTCCCGAGAGAACGGGTGGGAGGGGCGAAGGACGGCGCGCGCACACGCACGCACGCACGCACGCACGCACGCACACACACACACACACACACACACACACACACACACACACACACACACACACACACACACACGCACGCAGGTGACGTGGACGGAGGCCCAGCAGACGACACCACAGCAGCCAGGGCTCCCTCAGGGTGAAATTGTTGCTCTACTACTTTTTCTGCCGTGCACGTTACTGCTCGGAGCACAGTACCTGCGTCTTCCCCCTCGCCACAGTACACCACAGTACCTCCATCTTCCCCCCCCCCTCCTCACCACAGTACCTCCGTCTTTCCTTCCCCCCCTCGCTCCAGTACACCACAGTACCTCCTCGACAGTAAGCAATAATGATGCTTCTTATTACTAATGCACAGAGGGGGGCCTGGTTAGGTTAGGTGGGTTGCTTGGGTTGGTACGCTTCACGACTGACGCCTATCAGGTTAGGGGGAACCCAAGCCCTCCCAACAATGTGCACGCACTACCCAAGCCCTCCCAACAATGTGCACGCACTACCCAAGCCCTCCCAACAATGTGCACGCACTACCCAAGCCCTCCCAACAATGTGCACGCACTACCCAAGCCCTCCCAACAATGTGCACGCACTACCCAAGCCCTCCCAACAATGTGCACGCACTACCCAAGCCCTCCCAACAATGTGCACGCACTACCCAAGCCCTCCCAACAATGTGCACGCACTACCCAAGCCCTCCCAATAATGTGCACGCACTACCCAAGCCGTCCCAACAATGTGCACGCACGCGTCTTTGTTGAGACACTTGCGGCCGCGCGTTCTTAGGCTGAACATTTTTAACGGAGGGACATTAATATGATTCAGCTTATCTGGTGGATATGTGGGCCTACGGGCCGCTGCAACCAACAGCCTGGTGGACTAAGCTCTCACACGTCAAACCTGACTTCGGGCCGGGCTTGGAGAGTAGAACAACTCCCAGAACACCATCAAGCAGGTATCAAGCTTCTAATATCTATCCTCTATGCTGGTGTTTGAGGCTTCCCCGCCATTTCTAACGATTTAACCAGTGTGTAAATACTGTGGCTTCAAGAATAGAGCAGGCGTCACAATCTACACAAGAACAACGGTAACTGCAGAAGGCCTATTGGCCCATACGAGGCAGCTCTATTTATAACCACCCAATCCCACTCATATACATGTCCAACCCACGTTTGAAACAATCGAGGGACCCCACCTCCACCACGTTACACGGTAAATGGTTCCACTTATCGGCCTCTCCATGTCTGTAGAGACTCATTATGTGCTAATCCAATAGGATAGTTGCAGAACCTTAAAAGGGAGGGTAGGGCAAGAAGGGAGGAACGTTGGAGAAGGAAAAGATGGTTTTGGAGGGAGAGAGGGAAGGCAACAGCGTCGCCCCTTTCGAAAAAACAAACTTCTCCCTCCCCCTTACTCCCTCTCGCCCATCAACACCCATAACCTCCTTACCGCTCTCATTATACAGACAGGGGCCCTTACCTTGAGGTGCTTCCGGGGCTTAGTGTCCCCGCGGCCCGGTCGTCGACCAGGCCTCCTGGTTGCTGGACTGATCAACCAGGCTGTTAGACGCGGCTGCTCGCAGCCTGACGTATGAGTCACAGCCTGGTTGATCAGGTCCAGGGGCTGATGATGACAGCCCAGAGCTAAGCTTGCCAGTGGGAAAGGAGTGCACTAAAAACATCTT
>NC_091186.1:15052491-15109991 GCF_040958095.1 Procambarus clarkii
TGGTCTCATGTGGTGTTATTTCTGTGTGCAGGTTTGGGACCAGCCCCTCAATTATTTTCCACGTGTAAATTATTATGTATCTCTCCCGCCTGCGCTCAAGGGAGTACAGATTTAGGCTCTTTAGTCGGTCCCAGTAATTTAGATGTTTTACTGAGTGGATTCTAGCAGTAAAGGATCTCTGCACGCTCTCTAGGTCAGCAATTTCTCCAGCTTTGAAAGGGGCTGTCATTGTGCAGCAGTACTCCACTCTAGAGAGCACAAGCGTTTTGAAAAGTATCATCATCGGTATAGCATCTCTAGTGTGAAAAGTTCTTGTTATCCAACCTGTCATTTTTCTTGCAGTTGTGACGGCTACTTTATTGTGTTCTTTAAAGGTAAGGTCTTCCGACATGAGTACACCCAGGTCCTTTACATTGCCTTTTCGTTCTATGTTATGATTTGCCTGCGTTTTGTACGTGGTTTCTGTTTTTATATTTTCAATTTTTCCGTAGCGCATGAGCTGAAACTTATCCTCGTTGAATACCATATTATTTTCTGTAGCCCATAGAAAGACCTGATCTACATCTGATTGGAGGTTTGCCGTGTCCTCTATGTTGCCAACTCTCATGAAAATCCTAGTGTCATCTGCAAAGGATGATACAGTGCTATAGGTTGTGTTCTGGTCTATGTCCGATATGAGGATGAGAAAAAGTACTGGAGCAAGCACAGTACCCTGGGGGACTGAGCTCTTCACGGTTGATGGGCTGGATTACCGTACCCCTTACCGTAACTCTTTGGCTCCTTCCTGTTAGGTAGTTCCTTATCCATTCTAGGACCTTTCCCCCCACCCCCGCCTGCCTCTCGAGCTTGAACAGCAGTCTCATGTGCGGTACTGTATCAAAGGCTTTTTGGCAGTCCAGAAATATGCAGTCTGCCCAACCATCTCTGTCCTGTCTTATCCTCGTTATTTTATCATAGAATTCCAGAAGGTTTGTTAGGCACGATTTCCCTGTCCAGAACCCATGTTGATGTTTGTTCACAAACCTAATGTTCTCCAGGTGTGCAACCAGTCGTAGCCTAATTATTCTTTCCAGTATTTTACAGGGGATGCTTGTCAGTGATACAGGTCTGTAGTTAAGTGCCTCCTCCCTATCTCCTTTCTTGAAGATCGGCACGACATTTGCCTTCTTCCAGCAACTGGGCAATTCTCCTGACATAAGTGACTCATTAAAGATCATAAGATCACACATAAGATCATAAGATCACACAAGATCTTGTGTGTGTGTGTGTGTGTGTGTGTGTGTGTGTGTGTGTGTGTGTGTGTGTGTGTGTGTGTGTGGTGTGTGGTGTGTGGTGTGTGTGTGTGTGTGTGTGTGTGGTGTGTGGTGTGTGGTGTGTGTGTGGTGTGTGTGGTGTGTGTGTGTGTGTGTGTGTGTGTGTGTGTGTGTGTGTGTGTGTGTGTGTGTGTGTGTGTGTGTGTGTGTGTGTGTGTGTGTGTATTCACCTAGTCGTGCTTGCGGGGGTTGAGCTCTGCTCTTTCGGCCCGCCTTTCAACTGCCAATCAATCAACTGTTATTAACTACTATTCCCCCCCCCCCACACACACACACAGGAAGCAGCCCGTGTGTGGGGGGGGGAGTTTATACGAGTTTACGTTCTTTCACAATCGCCCACTTTCTAATTAATCCAGGTAAATCCTATGACCCCTGGAGGTCACGCTACCTGTGACGGTGGCGAGCACCAGCCAGCACCTTCCCATAGGCCTCCTTAGTTTAATATCTTACCGCCGCTTGGATATTAAACCCGGGAGGCCTATGCAGACGACGCGTCACACCGTGGCTTAAGATACGACAACCCAAACACCACATGCGAACATCGAGGCGGCGTATATTGAACACCTCCAGTGTGTTGACATTTTCCAATTCGGAATCGACATTTCCAGACTGCCATGAACCGCACGAATTGCATCACCTCTCCAGCGGCTTGTGTGGGGGCAAGCGGCATGGTCCCCCGCGTCTGAATGCTGGGACCTGATGCAAGGCTGTGGGTTCATAGCTCGCGCTATTGTGAAGTTTATTTTCAAGCCTGTTTCCAGAACTGTTCTACTCGACAAACCCAGCTTGGAGGTCTGGCTCTTAACTCTTGGAGGTCTGATAACTTGCTCCATTAACCGGAGACATCTCCCGTCACGCAGGGTGCAGTCGCACCTCCACAGATCTCCAGTATCAGCTCTTGATACTGGTAATGGCTCAAAAGGGCCACCACTTACGGGCTATTCGTGCCCGTGCCACCTTTTGGGTGACAATCTTCATCAATCTTGCTCCATTAGGATGTTGCTCGCAGCTGTCCATAGGCCCACATGCCCTCTGCAAGCCCGCTGGTCCGACAGTCTCTGCAAGAACGTATCCAATTGCTTCAACGTCAGCTTGTTCCGCTAATATTTCCCATGCTTGCTGAAGAGCCTCTGGGCCTCTGATTACCGAAACACATATACTCTGATATATACAGCACTATGATAACCAAGTATACTACGATAACAGTATACTACGATAACCGCGTATGCCGTATATTTCGCTCCAGTAAGTCATTCTATTGTTCAGATTTGGGAGCTGACCTTGGAGTATCTCTCACGTACATTATATAATACACTTGGTGTCTCCTTTCCAAAGAGTTCTGTACAGTTAATAACTAAATCTGGAATCGATTTTTGCAGAACTGAAATGTAGAATTAGCTGAAGACGTACGAAGTGAAGACGGCGAATTAAGAAGAAAACCACTCGGGGGATTTTGCACCAGTGAGGCAGACCAGATTTCTCGTTATCAGAAGTGCATTGTTCGCGTAAATCCGTTCATAACTAATCAATTTCCTCGTTAGTATATACTGAATGAGAACTCATTTTTGGCGTCTTAAATAAACTCACAAACTTAAGTATCATCTTTACCCAATTTGACCGTCATATCTATGTCTAGGTGTTCATAACTAATAATTAATAATACAGCGAGTAATTAATAATAACTTTTGTTTCTATTCCCGGCTTAATTAGCCCCGACCCTTCTAGTCAAATTAGTTTAACGAAATTGACGAACGATAAAAACCTAACGAAGCCCCGGATGTCCACTACCAGTGTTATAGATTGTTGTTATAGATTCAGCTACTGGGAACCAAAAGTTGCGAGTAGCACGGGCTATGGTGAGCCCGTAGTGAACTTACCTGGCACAGGAGCGGGGCTGTCGCACCTGTGTAGGTCAGTAAATAGTGAGGTGATTCATGTATGTATGTGTGTGTGTGTGTGTGTGTGTGTGTGTGTGTGTGTGTGTGTGTGTGTGTGTGTGTGTGTGTGTGTGTGTGTGTGTGTGTGTGTGTGTGGTGTGTGTGTGTGGTGTGTGTGGTGTGTGTGTGTGTGTGTGTGTGTGTGTGTGTGTGTGTGTGTGTCGCCGTGAGTGCGTAGCAACACTTCGCTCCAATCTTAACCAACGGCCACAGTTAAATATGTAACCAAACACACATTTATAGACGATAGTTGTTACAACCCCATCATTTTCCCTGGCTGATTATTCACTTTGTTTAATATTCCGGATCCTCTCCTCCTTCCCCCCCCCTCTCCAGATCCTCGCCCCTCCCCCCCCTTCCGGATCCTCGCCCCTCCCCCCCTTCCGGATCCTCGCCCCTCCCCCCCCCTTCCGGATCCTCGCCCCTCCCCCCCCTTCCGGATCCTCGCCCCTCCCCCCCCTTCCGGATCCTCGCCCCTCCCCCCCCTTCCGGATCCTCGCCCCTCCCCCCCCCCTTCCGGATCCTCGCTTCTCCCCCCCCCCTTCCGGATCCTCGCCCCTCCCCCCCCCTTCCGGATCCTCGCCCCTCCCCCCCCTTCCGGATCCTCACCCCCTCCCTTCCGGATCCTCACCCCTCCCCCCCTCCGGATCCTCGCCTCTCCCCCCTCCTCCCACACTTCGGAGTGTGTAGAGCAGAGTCGAAGCTGAAGGCAGGTGGAGTGTGTCAAATGCGTTTTCCTCCTGCTGCTGTTTTACTCTTCAAAACGAAGAACGTCACAAGACAATGGAACCGACAGCAAAACAAGGGGGAGGGGGGGGAGGGGGAGAGGGAGGTAGGAAAACGTAGTGCTGGGAGAGGGGGGGGGGCAAGAAAACGTGCAACAGTGCCGGTTGCACGGTCCGGGTCGGGTTGAGGGAGGACACGACGTAATGCCGCTTCCTGGTACCAGCTGTCAGCTGCACGGCAGCCACGCCCACCTCCCCCGAACTTCTCGTGCGGCGCCCCCCCCCCCTTCCCCCCTCCTCTCCCTCATACCTTCACCGCCCCCCCCCCCTCCAGGTCCCCCCCACCCTAATCAAAAACATCCGGAAACCTGCACCCTGCTACACCCCCCCCCCCAATCTAGCCTACCACACCCTATTTTTACCTGTAGTCTGTTTCGAGAGATCTCCAACTCGAGTCCAGCTGACAAAATCCAACACGGGCGCCGCCTGTCAAAAAGATACAGAACTAGAGCCTCCCAACTAACAGATGCTAGAACCGGGCAAAGTGAATGAACCTCAAGTTGGTTCACTAATATGGCCGCATCTTGCCAAGGAATTCCTGGCAAACATCACCTGTTGGCTCCCAAAGCTTACAGGGAGAGACACATTGTATTCTCCTGGCCATGGGGACGCTCAGGCGGCCAGCGTATACACACCAAATGCTGCGTTAGGCTAGGGGGCCTCCGCAGATTAGACCGGAATTTTGACATATCGACTGGGGGGAGGGGGGTCGATAACGTTAAAAAATTACGCTGTATTGTGAGGACAGGGTTGGAGAACTTGGATGCAGCTGTTATAGATTCAGCTACTCGGAACAAGTTCCAAGTAGCTATGGTGAGCTACGGGTTATGGTGAGCCCGTAGTGGACTTACCTGGCACAGGAGCGGTGCTGTGTGCCTGGATGCAGGACGTCTGTATACTCAAAGCTTAGACACGTCACGTGAACACAATCATACGAACAGGGAACAAATCCACAAGGGCCGTGACGAGGATTCGAACCTGCGTCCGGGAGCATCCCAGACACTCCCTTAATCGACTGAGCTACGACAGGGTAAAAAGGGTTGAAACAGAAGAATTTTGACGAGAGGAAGCTTCCCCAGTAACATTACTTGTGCTCCATTCATCAGGGCTGTAGGAGACTCGAACCGTTGACCGCCCCGTGTGTGAGAGGCCGGAGTTCTCTCAACTGGGCTATTGTAGTCGGTCTCTGAAGACCTACTTCTAAGCAAGGACCTGTCAGGTGACATGACAGACGTGAAGCACCTTGGTGATGTGCGATACTTTGCTGTCAGAGTGGGACAAAACTGCAATGTCTGTGACATGTGAATGGAAGCTGAAAGAATCTGTTCCGTTGATGAGATTAGACATTTGTTTTTCTCAACCAGTCAGGGAGATGGGCTTAGGGAAAGGGTGCGCGGTATGTGGAGCACGGGGAAGGATGGAACGGTGTGGAGGGGGGTGGGAGGGAGGATGGAGTGGATGTGGAGTGGCGGGAGTGAGAAAGTGAGACAGCGGGAAATGGGATGGTAGTGAAACAATAAGTAAAATGGAAGGTAGACACTGGAGGTTGGGCGGGAGTGAAGCAAATGAGGCATAACCCACACGCAGCGGCATACTAGACCATCACCACCAATATGAGGGTCAAAAATCGGCTTTCTGACGCAGAAGTATCCGGCAGATGGCGCGAGTGGGGTCTCGGCACAACATGGTCAGTGTGTAGTACCCAAGAGTGTGTCGACCTTCCCCTCAACAATGTTAATACCTCAGTGATCTTCCCTCATTTTTTTTCAAACTATTTGAAACAACGTCACACAGGATTTGTTTTCTGTGACGGCAATCATATCAATAATATTAATTCACCCTTTGGCAATGATTAACTTTAGGTCGGAAGATTTCTCACTGTTAGGAGTCTAGTTCCGTTAATAAGTTTATCTAGGTAAAATAAGTTACATAAACTGTGAATAGTGATTAAACTGTAACCTTCTGCCGACATTAGCCTAGGCTTAGGTTACCACAGTGAATAGGGCATAGCTTTCTTCTAAAAAATTAAAGACGTAACTATTCGTTTTCTTCCATACCTAACGGTTTGGGACGTTGATGACACGACTTAGTGTCGAGTCTAAGATTACCACCCGCACTAATATTCCACAGATAGAACTTTTCAAATAGGGCGAAAGACTTAATCGCACAGTGCCCAAATTCTTGCCCCGGCATCGTTATAAAATTAATTCGTTTTGAGGGGGTAGCCTTAGGTTAGCGTACCATCAGTAGACCTACGAACCCGTATGTTACATACCTGGAGAGGGTATGCTCTCCAGGGCATACCTGGAGAGGGTCTTGGCTGATTCCAGAACCGTCTGGAATCAGAGGGTTCGGAATCAGCCTCACTCAGGAATCAGAGGATTCGGAATCAGCCTCGGGCCGGGCTCGGGGGAGTAGAACAACTCCCGGAACCTCTCTCCAGGTATGTTACATACGGGTTCCTTGGCCTATTGATGGCACCTGGCCTACAAATCCAAGATTAATCATATAACGACGATACTCTTATAACAAAATCCTCTAGTGGATTTCACTGAAGTATTACTGTAGAAGCCTGTAGGAACAATGTCTATTAATACTACCACAGTATCTTTAAAATCATTGTGCAATAATTTAAAATATGATCAAACGAAATTAGACAATGTATATTACAATTATTTTCGTATGCAATAATCTTTTTAAGGTAGGAGGGTGTGCGAGAGGTTAGTTAGTGAACTAGACACCATTGAAAAGTCAGTACCCAACAACTCTAATATAATTTCTACAGGCTACAGAGCACAACTTAATCTCCTCTCAAACGCTATTATCTTATCTCGCGCACATTTCTCAGATAATCAAAATATTCGAGATTAATAACCATATTTCGTAGAATTTTTCTGAAAAAATCGAATGAAATACATTTCAGATTTGATGAAAAACGAGATACGAACGAGCAACCTTCAACTTAAAGAAGAAAAGCCTTGAAGCGGTGAAAACACCAGAGTTCGTCATGCTGGTCTTCCTCAATAATGAACAGTATTTGCGGGACGCGGTGGGATTCCAACTTGAACAAGTTAGCCTTGAACATCAAGTGTCACAACCCTGTAATTGGTCTCTCTCTCTCTCGCCTGTGTTCGTGGATTGTGTACACAACACATTTATGTAGGATTTAGTTGGCAAAGTACGTTGATACCTGGTTGATACCTGGTTGATGGGGTTCTGGGAGTTCTTCTACTCCCCAAGCCCGGCCCGAGGCCAGGCTTGACTTGTGAGAGTTTGGTCCACCAGGCTGTTGCTTGGAGCGGCCCGCAGGCCCACATACCCACCGCAGCCCGGTTGGTCCGGCACTCCTTGGAGGAATAAATCTAGTTTCCTCTTGAAAATGTCCACGGTTGTTCCGGCAATATTTCTTATGCTCGCTGGGAGGGTGTTGAATAACCGTGGACCTCTGATGTTCATACAGTGTTCTCTGATTGTGCCTATGGCACCTCTGCTCTTCACTGGTTCTATTCTACATTTTCTTCCATATCGTTCACTCCAGTACGTTAATACTGTAGCATTGCTGACTAAACAGGACCGAGTTCATTTGCCGGCTATGAAACAACAGTAGTCTAAATGTCGATGAGTGGAATAATATGCCCCATCTTGAGGTTATCTTGAGATGATTTCGGGGATTTAGTGTCCCCGCGGCCCGGTCCTTGACCAGGCCTCCACCCCCAGGAAGCAGCCCGTGACAGCTGACTAACACCCACGTACCTATTTTACTGCTAGGTAACAGGGGAATAGGGTGAAAGAAACTTTGTCCATCGTTTCTCGCCGGCGGCCGGGATCGAACCCGGGACCACATGATCACAAGCGCAGCGTGCTGTCCGCTCGGCCGACCGGCTCCCATAACAAGAGTTAATAAGACAACTGCCTTGTTAAGTTTTAAGGACAGTTTTGGACAAACACCGAAGGAATAAAGTTAGGTGCAAGAAAAAAACTACTTTCATTGCATGAGCTAGTAGCCTAAACTCTACAAGGTGGCAACTTTACAATGAGTAAACCAGTTATTCTATACTGGATATAAACCTATAAACTCTGCCTATAAACCAGTTATTCATTCGACCCAACATGGGCCTAACTTAAGAGTGAAGATGACCTCTTGGCAAATCAACTAACTTGCCTGCAAAGCCTATTCAATTTAGTTAAGATATTGAAAACAAGATATGCTTGACAATTCGAAGACAAGACGAAGGAGGTTATTATATAATAAATCCTAATTATTAGAACTTGTGCAATTCAACCGTTTTACTTGTTAAAACCAAACTGCTAAGAGTTCACTTATTAACCTAGCCTAAGGTATTTGGTAAAGACGACCTGGAAAAAAGGTTTTAATTAGGAACCTCAAGAACTTTCGACTCCATGTACATTCTGCGTCACTTAATATGATATCCAAGATACCCATTTCTTGAATTTCTTGACTGACGACATTTCTTGACGGGGTGTTTAAGTCATTATAACCCTAGGGGATACTTAATGGAGATCCAGGGGGGGATCTCTTCCCTGACTTTACAGCCAATGTCTCCCGGTGCTAAGAAAAAGGGAACTTTATAAAACACCTCTGAAGAATAACTAATCAACTGGGTTGTAATTCAGTCAAACTAAGCAGTGGTGGTTAAGATCCTCTTAACCACCACTGCTTCTCCAAGTATGGCATCTCCCAACTTCAGTGAGTCGATTCTGCACTTCTTGCCGTATCGTTCACGCCAAGGCGTTAATTTACTGTACATGTTTGCGAAGCGACCCTTCAGTATTTTCTAGAAATATATTATATAATCTCACTTTTCTTCTTTCCCGAGACCGGTATCAGTAACGTGTTATACTGCACACATTGACAGTAAATGCTCTGTATCTTATTTAAAAAAAAAAATTATTCTGCCTTGAAAGGGAAAGCAAGTATAATTTTTTTATTAACATTTATGTGCATCTGCCCTAGATTATATGAAGGGAAGTACAGCGTGTCAAAAAGCTAACTACATGATGCTAAAAATCCCCATCACACAGGATGGTTAGTCATACAGAGGCATGTGATAAGTAGTCTGCACTGACAGACTCTGGGTGCATTATGAGGATATCATGAACACATGAGTGAATAAGATAACAGTGATACTAAAAGTCCCCCATCTCGCAGGATGGTCAGTCATACAGGGCCACGCAGTACTCGAGGCAGGAAAAGGGATTTGTGATTTGAAAAGAAGGAATACTGTAGTGGCATCCGAAACCACCTTTGTAATCAACTACCATTTCCATCACACTAACGTGATGCATCAAATGAACAAATCCACAAGGGCCGTGACGAGGATCCTTGTCGATTTGTTCACTACCATTTACTTGGCCGAGGCTACACTCGATATTCACATTTAAACATTTGATCGTTCGTTATCATTTCTACATTCTTTGTTGTTATTATTATTGTTTAAGATTCGCTCCTTGGAACAAAAAGTTCCATGTAGCACGGGCTATGGTGAGCCCGTAGTGGACTTTTTTTCTTTCTTTCTTCCAGATTCTTTTACGTGTCGTTTCCGTGTTGTGTGTCTTATCGTGTATAAAGTTTTTGTTTCTCGTACTTTTCTTATTAAAGTAGCCGAAATTCATCAGTTTTTAATGTAATTTTTGGTTTCTTTAACATTTATATCAACATCTGTAGTTTTGTCACTCTCCTGTCGAGGCAACATTCATACTTGAGAATGGTCCAGGACGGACCGAAACGTCGTCGTCCCTTCACCTTCTAGTGTGTGGTCTGGTCAACATTCATACTCATTTTGGCTTGGACTGTAAAGTATGACACGAGGCAGTAAATTGTACCTTTGTCAGATATGAGGAGGAGAGTAGTGGCGCAACTTTGGGAGTATCCACTCGACCTCTATCTGACAAGCATTAAATATGAAATGTAACCAGAAGTGTTCCTCCTCACGGGCTCACCATAGCCCGTGCTACTTGGAACTTTAAGATTCAGCTACTGGGAACTAAAACAACAACAGAAGTGTTCGAGACAGGTGACCCGACGAGGTCTCACAGGTAATTAACCCCTCAACACCACCAGGTTAGAGAATGTCCTCACATTCGTTAACTGTTAGCAACAATGTATTACAACACAACTTCAAGCACTAATACTATTTACTGTTCCTTGAAATAAGTTTACACAAACTTTGTTAAAGAGGGCATTCAAATTATATAGGCCCAATGGGTATCAATAAATGGGTATCTACTTTTTCGAACACCATGTACACACGGACTGGTTGGGCACAGTACAATGGGAACATATAGTACATGCACAGAACCTAGGCCTACACAAGATGTTGGGGGAGGGGTCACGTAGCTTCCAGAACTATAAAAAGTCTATGGTAACCTTTCCTTCACCAACGAGCAGAACAAAATAAGGAATATTGATAGGCAATGCTTAATTAACTATTGATTACCTCTACGGAGTAGGTAAAGACTGATTATCAAAGGTATTTCTCAAATACGAATTCTAGGCTATGTAAACACTATGGCTGAGTGTATAGTAAACTCGGGATACATCAGATGGTTTAATTAGGTTTACGTGTACTTCGAACTTAAGGTGGCAAAAGTACACAATATACTTCAGTATCGCCAACTTGGGATAAGGCTTGTCGTGTTTTGTACTTGAGCACGGAACACGACAGAGGAAAATGAACAGTCATGAGGCACAGCACCGTGGTGTCGAGGCACAGCACCGTGGTGTCGAGGCACAGCACCGCGGTGTCGAGGCACAGCACCGTGGTGTCGAGGCACAGCACCGCGGTGTCGAGGCACAGCACCGTGGTGTCGAGGCACAGCACCGTGGTGTCGAGGCACAGCACCGTGGTGTCGAGGCACAGCACCGTGGTGTCGAGGCACAGCACCGCGGTGTCGAGGCACAGCACCGTGGTGTCGAGGCACAGCACCGTGGTGTCGAGGCACAGCACCGTGGTGTCGAGGCACAGCACCGTGGTGTCGAGGCACAGCACCGTGGTGTCGAGGCACAGCACCGCGGTGTCGAGGCACAGCACCGTGGTGTCGAGGCACAGCACCGTGGTGTCGAGGCACAGCACCGTGGTGTCGAGGCACAGCACCGTGGTGTCGAGGCACAGCACCGCGGTGTCGAGGCATAGAGCTTACAACTAGATGAAAACAACCTGTCCTCACACTTCAAGCACTGCAATATTTACGCCATCAACCATCGAGGAAAAATTCACCCAATTAAAACAGCATCGTGATGTTGACTTTTCCCGTCTAACTAGGATCTGTCTCGATAAGTTAAGATTACGTTCGTTTGCTTCTGGTTAGGCAAAACACTTCAAATTTTACGCTTGTTAAGTCATTAAAATGGGTTGATTAACGAGCCCGTCGTCCCCAATTTTCCCTCCACAAAAACAGCAGCGGTTTATAGTGACTAACAAGCAACAAACCCTACGCTACCCACCTAACCTACCAGAGGCAGGACTCGTTAGTCACAGGAAGTTTCAATATCGCGGTGCTTTTAATCTCTCTATACCATCACAATTCTTACGCCGGGGTCGACCTGCATAACCAAATGTAGTTCACTGCGCGAGAGGTTAGGTTGTTGATCGTATCACTACTTTGTACAAGTCAAACAGTTGACCAGACTGCACACTACAAGGTGAAGGGACAACGACGTTTCGGTCCGTCCTGAACCATTCAAGTCGATTGTCTTGATCGACTTGAGAATGGTCCAGGACGGATCGAAACGTCGTCGTCCCTTCACTTTCTAGTGTGTGGTCTGGTCAACATATTTCAGCCAACGTTATTGTGAGTAATCAACACATTCAGCCAAATGCACATTAAGCCGCCGTGTCCAGACACTTGCCTTGTCTGGACAAGGCGGCATGACATCAGGCTGTGTTGTCCAGAAACTTGCATTGTCTGGAATTGTATCGCAAGTCTCTGTGCAACTTGGGGCACAACCGTTTCTCCCCCAACACGCACAAACCAATCCAAGTAGATAAAAAAAAAGAGAATTTCCATATGATAGATAATAGAAGGTGGAAATTGTGAACATAAGAGTATATAAATATGAAAATTCTGTACTCTTAATGTGAGTGAGTTCCAGTGATGTCTTGTGTACAGACATCACGCCTGAAGTTGACGTCATGGGACATAATTAAATTTAAGTTTCAAGAGCAAGCACAGCAGCATTTGACTGTCAGGGGAGAGGGGGGGGGAGAATATGAATGCACTAGGTACATCAGGCGGAGCCCTAGAGCTCAAATTCGTTCCCGAGAGACAGTGAGGTAAGCGCGCACACATGCATAGCGATTAGGCTAACGCCCCCTTTCTTGGACAGTAACTTGCGAAGCCCCAGAGAGGAGGTATGAAGTCATAACTAGTACGCGACATCGCCGGAGAAGTCAGGAAGCCCTACCCACCAGTGGCGGGGCTGCACGAGGCGCGACGACTCCCGGAACACCTTCCTGGTCACACCACATCACTTCTGCAGGCAAAATACTGCACAATTTAAGACCCTCGCCTCCGTCAATATACATTTCCTACGGCTAACTTCTCGCTGTCGGCCTGACCCCGACACCCCTCTCTCTCTCCCTCCCTCCGCCAACCACCCCCTCGGGCTTTCTAATTTCCGAGAGGGTGTTCGGCTTCCCGACTGCATCGGTTTAAGCATTATCAAAAAGTCAACGTGTCTTTTGACGAATGTTAAATATACTCTTCCTGCTGACTGCGTGAGGTGCGCGTGAAGGATTACACGAAGCTACAGATACATCTTACGGAGAGAGAGACTAAGGAAGCAAGAGTTTTCTTGGGTGTCTGGCCTTGAGTAAGCTACCTGGCCCTAACACACCTACGCTACCTGTTCAAGCTGCCGCACATGTCTCACCTTAGACATTTAAAACACCCTCACACTCACCTGGGCTTACTTTATGTTCTTAGACAGGAACGTGACACACACACACCCTCATCCCGGTATTCCACAAATCACAACGCTATCACACTCGCCGCGGGGGAAGAAACTTCACCAAAAAGTGTACGATCACAGACGCACTCGTCCCCTTCCCTCACACACGCCCAAACCTGACTGGCGACTCCCACCTCCACCAGGAATGTTACGTCGGCCCCGCCACAGTTGCCTAGCGTCTGTCTCCCAAATTTCACCACCGTTTTCCCTCCCTTTTTCTGCCTTTCTGCAGTTACACTAACCAGCGTTTTCTATGTGCCTCGCGTGCCAAAGAAATATTTCAGTTGTTATAATCAATAGACGAGGAAAGAAAGGCAAAGTGATGACAACAGGAGGAGGAGATGTGGGTACATAAACTCACTCGCTGGACCAGAGTTGCCAGACAGTAAACTCCGCCGCTGCACACTTGCTTAACTCAAAACCACACATACTCTTGCTTGACATCCACAACAAAAAGCAAGCAAGCAATTTGCTTCCACAGAACGGGGCCACAACAACTCGTATTGTAGAAGATAGGAACGAACACTTTTTTTTAATATTGTTGTGTATGTTAAGTAGAGTTGGGAAGTGAAACGTGTGCTGATAATTGTCATGCTCTCCCTGTATCATCATCCCTTACCTTACTGTACCTAAGTTAGGGGAACTTAGGGGCCTCGTAGCCTGGTGGATAGCGCGCAGGACTCGTAATTCTGTGGCGCGGGTTCGATTCCCGCACGAGGCAGAAACAAATGGGCAAAGTTTCTTTCACCCTGAATGCCCCTGTTACCTAGCAGTAAATAGGTACCTGGGAGTTAGTCAGCTGTCACGGGCTGCTTCCTGGGGGTGGAGGCCTGGTCGAGGACCGGGCCGCGGGGACACTAAAGCCTCGAAATCATCTCAAGATAACCCTCAAGATAACGGGGAGGAAAGGGGAAGAGGGGGAGAGGAGAGGGGGAATAGAGGGGGAGGAAGAACTAGAATGAATATCCTTGTAAAATAAATACCTTGCATATATACACCAAGCCTTTGCGATACATAAAAGTGTCACTAGAGCCGAAATGGGCAGACATACAAGTCACAGCCCCGCTCCTGTGCCAGGTAAGTCCACTACGGGTTCACCATAACCCGTGCTACTTGCAACTTTTGTTCCCAGTAGCTGAATCTAAAACAACAATAACAGACATAAGGGTAATTAGCACTTAAACAGTAAGTGTGTGGGTTAAGGGCTGACCTGGTGAGTGACACGGGAGTGGCAGGGGCTCGACCTTCCTACCTCGGAAAGAAAATGTATATCTTGCATTAAAATGCATTAAAGCACAATGTGGTTCTCCGCACGGTCGCAAGCACTTACCTGTACCTATACAGTACAGGACCCGGATTCACGAAGCAGTTACCAAAGCACTTACGAACCTGTACATCTTTCCTCAATCTTTGGCGGCTTTGTTTACAAATATTCCACTGTTGATGGGCGCCGAAGCACCAAGAAACTCTTTATAACAACAACATTTGGTTGGGAAGTTTCAGTGTTCGTAAACTGTGTAATAATTGTCAACACAGCCGCCAGAGATCGAGACGAAATGTAGAGGCTTCGTCAGTAGTTGCGAAACTGCTTGTTGAGGCCAGAGCTTAAACAACAGCCTGTTGGACCAAGCTCTCACAAGTCACTAACTCCCAGAACCCCATCAAGCAGGTGATTCCAGGAGTGATGTGTGATATTCCCCAAAGAAATCTATTTAAGCACGTAATTTATGTGGTGTACCAAATCAGTATTTATCGAGATTAATTACCTTGGTAACAACTTGTAAATATTATTAACTATACAATAACATTAAAAGTCATAAAAAAAATTCAAAATACGCTACACACACAATCAATATTGTGAAATGGAGAGCCTAAAACAATACTTCTTGACAACCCCGCTGACTATGGAGGGATCTGTAGCCGCAGGTACCACGCAGTACCAGCAACACAATCGTGTCAGGTACCACGCAAACGTTGCAGTATCAACACTTCGCAACATAGTCGAAACACAACAAGACATGACACAACCGCCTTACGATCACCAGGAAGAGATCTTAACCGACTAAGTCGGATTAGTTAACAAAGATAAGACAATTATAACAAAGGTAAGACAATTAGTTGTAACCAAGACAATTTGGAGAGCACGGTACCTGTGCACTCTAACTTAAGAGGTGAGTAAATTGTCACTTGCAAATCACATGTTTATTTGGCACTAAGGGTTAGAGCTGTTCCAAAATGGGGGCGACGCCCCCCAACTAAGGTGTGTTTTGTGATTACTTAAGTGAGACGGGGAATTAATTGGGGAGGGGTAAGGTCTGGAATATGTAAATTCTAGCTACTGAAGGTAGTGCTAGATCTTCAAGGTTGTTTTACTATCTAATTGAAGTTATTTTCATCTACGAGACGTGACAGTGAGGAGTAGAGGTGCCATAGGCACTCTGTGAACATCACGGGTCGACGACTTTCCACCCTCCTCCTATCATGTACAATAATATCATTATTACCAAAACACAAGGAGAGACTTTAAAGAGAAAATAGAAAAAAATATATTTAAAAAAGTGGTGATCATGTGGGTTGTAATGGATATGTAGGTTACCTACATATCCTAACCATGTAGGTTACTGCAAGTAACAACCCGACTGATCAAGTTATTAAACAATCCTTTTTCTTAGACTGAGCTTGCCAGAAAATCACTCACCTGAACCAATAGTTTACCTTTAAGGCAAGCTTAAAGGATGAATGGGATGCCGGGAAACTTACAGCTTGAGGTAAACAATGAAAGTTTCAAACTGAGTGAATGAGGGAGAGGGAGGGAGAGACGGGAGGGGGGGGGGACGGGGGGGGGGGGAGTAGATGACTATCAGAGCACCAAGACGAGCTTTTAAGAACTGTTACGTCAGTGAAGGGCAATTAGAGGAGCCAAACAATCCAGCAGAGACTAAACAACAGGGGGGAGGAAATCAAAATATTTCTCACTATGGACAAAGTCTCTTGCCAAATGTTTCTCATGACTGTGTTTTTCTCCTCTCCTGAACTTGCTTACTTGAAGCTGTTCTTGACTTCTTGAACTTAAATTAATTCATTATATTGTGGGACAGGCAGCCAGTGTACATATACATGTTAATAGGCTTATATCCAGATCCTCCCCCAGATCGAATTACTAGCCAAGGAGTTCTTGGCTAGTTCAACTTCTAACCCACAAATAGATAACTTTTGGTTACCCATTTACTGCTAGGTGAACAGGTGCATTAGGTGATAGACAATGTGCCTAACCATTTGCCCCCCAGCCATACTAAGATTTATCCTACATATTTTGTACTTGATGATAGTGTTAATTTCCCTTATGTAGTTTACCTGGTTGATACCTGGTTGATGAGGTTCAGAGAGTTCTTCTACTCCCCAAGCCCGGCCCGAGGCCAGGCTTGACATGTGAGAGTTTGGTCCACCAGGCTGTTGCTTGGAGCGGCCCGCAGGCCCACATATACCTGGTTGATGGGGTTCTGGGAGTTCTTCTACTCCCCAAGCCCGGCCCGAGGCCAGGCTTGACATGTGAGAGTTTGGTCCACCAGGCTGTTGCTTGGAGCGGCCCGCAGGCCCACATATACCTGGTTGATGGGGTTCTGGGAGTTCTTCTACTCCCCAAGCCCGGCCCGAGGCCAGGCTTGACATGTGAGAGTTTGGTCCACCAGGCTGTTGCTTGGAGCGGCCCGTAGTGTATTTATTGATGAAGACAGTGTGTAGTAAAATGGTTAGTGATGAAGGGAAAGGGGTAAAGGGTAAAAAAAAATAGGGACGGTGGTGAAAGGTAGGGAATGGAAGGTGGCATCAGGTAATGGGAAACGAGCCCAAATATTTCTCTCCTGCCCGGGATTCGAACCAGGAATTAGAGATGGAGTCGAGAATGAACCCGACGGTACTACCTGCATCCCTTGTACCAAATCTGGAAGAGGAAAGGGAAAGAAGGAAGGGCCAGGTGAAGGGAGGGAGGGAAAACAGAAGTCTGCTTCCAGGCAGGTTATCTTGAGGTTATCTTGAGGTTATCTTGAGATGATTTCGGGGCTTTTTTTTTTAGTGTCCCCGCGGCCCGGTCCTCGACCAGGCCTCCACCCCCAGGAAGCAGCCCGTGACAGCTGACTAACACCCAGGTACCTATTTTACTGCAAGGTAACAGGGGCATAGGGTGAAAGAAACTCTGCCTATTGTTTCTCGCCGGCGCCTGGGATCGAACCCAGGACCACAGGATCACAAGACCAGCGTGCTGTCCGCTCGGCCGACCGGCTCCCTCGTTACACCTTGTTCCGTGTCTTCAATTGCGTTTTATGTTTAAAAAAAAAACATAGAACACGTAACACGTCTTTTAAACACGTAACACGTCTTTTTAACACGTAACACGTCTTTTAAACACGTAACACGTCTTTTAAACACGTAACACGTCTTTTTAACACGTAACACGTCTTTTAAACACGTAACACGTCTTTTGAACACGTACACGTTTTTAACACGTAACACGTCTTTTAAACACGTAACACGTCTTTTGAACACGTACACGTTTTAAACACGTAACACGTCTTTTGAACACGTAACACGTCTTTTAAACACGTAACACGTTTTTAACACGTACACACACCTCCAAACGTCTTAACCTATCACCGGCTATTATCCTCTTATTGACACCGTGCCATGGCACCGTAGCGGAGGCTGGTGACTCCCATCTACTGGCGCCGCCTCACGGCACGCCACGGAACTAATTCAGTGATCATCCCCCTACCCGCTTACCTCCCACCCCCACCCCCCCACCCCACGCTGCTAGTGAGCTGAATGCTTCCAAGCTCTTTGAAGTCGTTATGGAGTTGCGGGACAGAATTTGTGTACATCATTTTTTGTATGCTGCACTGGAGGGGACACTGGTCCCTCCCACTACATAATGGTGCACCAGGACTACATAATGGTGCAGCAGGACTACATAATGGTGCAGCAGGACTACATAATGGTGCAGCAGGACTACATAATGGTGCAGCAGGACTACATAATGGTGCAGCAGGACTACATAATGGTGCAGCAGGACTACATAATGGTGCACCAGGACTACATAATGGTGCAGCAGGACTACATAATGGTGCGCCAGGCCTACATAATGGTGCAGCAGGACTACATAATGGTGCACCAGGCCTACATAATGGTGCACCAGGCCTACATAATGGTGCAGCAGGACTACATAATGGTGCAGCAGGACTACAGGACGGAATAAAACAACTGGGAAAGCAGGGAGCCCCGCCCCCCCCCTTCCCCCCCCCCCTCCCCCCCCCCTGCATGTTTGATATTATGCAGTAGCAGCTGTCACGAGGAGACAGCTCACTGACAGCCATTTTGAGTACTGTTGATGTGTTGGAGAAGCTGTGAGTCTGGAGAGGCTTTCATCTGACCCAGGAATCTGTTGATGGAGGATGCTGACGGGTGAAAGTTTTTTTTTTGTCTAACTTCATGGAATGATTAAGTTTATATTCTTTCAATTGTCTTCATCATCCTACTTTTGTGATAATAAAGAGCCAATATCCGCTTTACTAGTCAAATGGTAAACTGCACTTTATTTATCAAATAATATAATACATGAATGTGTATGTGTGTACCTGGGTGGTGTTCTGAGAGCTTGGTCTAACAGGCTGTTGCTTGAAGCAGCCCGCAGGCCAACATATCAACTACAGCCTGGTTGGTCCGGCATTTCATTGCAGAAAACTATCCAATCTTCAAGATAACGCTAGATAGTTTTCTACAAGAAGTGCCGGGTCAACCGGGCTGTGGTGGATATGTGGGCCTGCGGGCTGCTCCAAGCAACAGCCTGTTGGACCAAGCTCTCACAAGTCTAACCACCAACCACTTCTGGAGCGGGAGACGACAACTGCACCACCAACAGCCTTAATAAGACCTACTGTCTCCCCGTCCTGGAGCCGGTGGTTCGAGTCTCCTGTCGTGCCCCAGTGAAAGATATATAATGTTTAAATTGTAAAGTAAATGTTACATCGGCCGAGCGGACAGCACGCTGAACTTGTCATCCTCTGGTCCCGGGTTCGATCCCAGGCGCCGGCGAGAAACAATGGGCAGAGTTTCTTTCACCCTTTGCCCCTGTTACCTAGCAGTAAAATAGGTACCTGGGTGTTAGTCAGCTGTCACGGGCTGCTTCCTGGGGGTGGAGGCCTGGTCGAGGACCGGGCCGCGGGGACACTAAAGCCACGAAAGCATCTCAAGATAACCTCTTGGGTAAATAACACTGTAAATATTTGTAAACTATTTATATAGTTGAATAAATTATAAATGTATAAACATTTATATGTATAAACATTGACGAATATAGTCTTTCAAGTTGAACAGAAGATGGGGGGGGGGGGAAAGAGGAGTTTATACCCCCATGCCCCCTCCCCCACGGGGGGGGGGAAGGGGGGGAGGAGGAGCTGTGATACAACCCAGCCGAGGCTCCGTTTGTTTACATTCACTTACCACAACAGTTTAAAAGATCCAGAGTAAGAGAGACGGTAGAGCCATGCGGCGCCAACAAGACACTTATAGCCCTTAATTCTACACGCCATAAAGTTGGTTATTGGTAGATGGGATCAACCAGTCTGTGCCACCTGGCTCTCGTCTAATGGCACATGAGCGCGCCAAGTCCCTCAAAAGACTCTTTGTTCTGTGTTCTTTGACTCTGTGTTCTTCGTTCACAGGACGAAGTAGATCATTTAAGTAGAAGGTCTGGTTAGATGTAGATTATGTGAGATATAAAGCTTATCCTAATCTTAAGTTCTGCGTTTAATATTACGTTCTAACTGAACGTGTTGGTGTGTTGGGGGTGGGGGGGGGGAGGTGTTAGTAATGGGCGTCGACTCACAGTTTGATTGATCCAGCCACAAGGCCTGGCTCACAGAGACCGGGCCGCGGGAACACTGATCTTAGCAACTGCCTCAAGGAAGTAACTTCAAGGTAAAGAGGCACAACACAGCCATTCAACTCGTCAAGGAAATACTCCGTCGTCTCCGTGGCGTAGTGGTAAGACGCTCGCCTGGCGTTTCGCAAGTGCTTTGTCCTGGGTTCGTATCCTGGCCAGGGAGGATTTACTGGGGGCAAATCCTTAACTGTAGCCTCCTGTTTAACCCAACAGTAAAATGGGTACCTGGTTGTTAAACGATTCTTCGCGGAGGTCGTATTCCAGGGAACATAAGATTAAGGACCTGCCCGAAACGCTACGTGTACTAGTGGCTGTACAAGAATGTACCTGCTTAATACCTGCTTGATGGGGTTCTGGGAGTTCTTCTACTCCCCAAGCCCGGCCCGAGGCCAGGCTCGACTTGTGAGAGTTTGGTCCACCAGGCTGTTGCTTGGAGCGGCCCGCAGGCCCACATACCCATCACAGCCCGGCTGATCCGGAACTTCTCTTAGAAAACAGTCCAGTTTTCTCTTGAAGATTTTTTTTAAATTTTGCCCCGAGGGGCGAGTTTATTGGTCAGCGCCACTCATCCTGTGAGAGGACACCCCGCCATAGTGACAGTATTGGGCAGCGCCACTCATCTTGTGAGTGGACACACCGCCATAGTGACAGTATTGGGCAGCGCCACTCATCCTGTGAGTGGACACACCGCCATAGTGACAGTATTGGGCAGCGCCACTCATCTTGTGAGTGGACACACCGCCATAGTGACAGTATTGGGCAGCGCCACTCATCTTGTGAGTGGACACACCGCCATAGTGACAGTATTGGGCAGCGCCACTCATCTTGTGAGTGGACACACCGCCATAGTGACAGTATTGGGCAGCGCCACTCATCTTGTGAGTGGACACACCGCCATAGTGACAGTATTGGGCAGCGCCACTCATCCTGTGAGTGGACACACCGCCATAGTGACAGTATTGGGCAGCGCCACTCATCTTGTGAGTGGACACACCGCCATAGTGACAGTATTGGGCAGCGCCACTCATCCTGTGAGTGGACACACCGCCATAGTGACAGTATTGGGCAGCGCCACTCATCCTGTGAGTGGACACACCGCCATAGTGACAGTATTGGGCAGCGCCACTCATCCTGTGAGTGGACACACCGCCATAGTGACAGTATTGGGCAGCGCCACTCATCCTGTGAGTGGACACACCGCCATAGTGACAGTATTGGGCAGCGCCACTCATCCTGTGAGTGGACACACCGCCATAGTGACAGTATTGGGCAGCGCCACTCATCCTGTGAGTGGACATACCGCCATAGTGACAGTATTGGGCAGCGCCACTCATCCTGTGAGTGGACACACCGCCATAGTGACAGTATTGGGCAGCGTCACTCATCCTGTGAGTGGACACACCGCCATAGTGACAGTATTGGGCAGCGTCACTCATCCTGTGAGTGGACACACCGCCATAGTGACAGTATTGGGCAGCGCCACTCATCCTGTGAGTGGACACACCGCCATAGTGACAGTATTGGGCAGCGCCACTCATCCTGTGAGTGGACACACCGCCATAGTGACAGTATTGGGCAGCGTCACTCATCCTGTGAGTGGACACACCGCCATAGTGACAGTATTGGGCAGCGCCACTCATCCTGTGAGTGGACACACCGCCATAGTGACAGTATTGGGCAGCGCCACTCATCCTGTAAGTGGACACACCGCCATAGTGACAGTATTGGGCAGCGCCACTCATCTTGTGAGTGGACACACCGCCATAGTGACAGTATTGGGTAGCGCCACTCATCCTGTGAGTGGACACACCGCCATAGTGACAGTATTGGGCAGCGCCACTCATCTTGTGAGTGGACACACCGCCATAGTGACAGTATTGGGCAGCGCCACTCATCCTGTGAGTGGACACACCGCCATAGTGACAGTATTGGGCAGCGCCACTCATCCTGTAAGTGGACACACCGCCATAGTGACAGTATTGGGCAGCGCCACTCATCTTGTGAGTGGACACACCGCCATAGTGACAGTATTGGGTAGCGCCACTCATCCTGTGAGTGGACACACCGCCATAGTGACAGTATTGGGCAGCGCCACTCATCTTGTGAGTGGACACACCGCCATAGTGACAGTATTGGGTAGCGCCACTCATCCTGTGAGTGGACACACCGCCATAGTGACAGTATTGGGCAGCGCCACTCATCCTGTGAGTGGACACACCGCCATAGTGACAGTATTGGGCAGCGCCACTCATCTTGTGAGTGGACACACCGCCATAGTGACAGTATTGGGCAGCGCCACTCATCTTGTGAGTGGACACACCGCCATAGTGACAGTATTGGGCAGCGCCACTCATCTTGTGAGTGGACACACCGCCATAGTGACAGTATTGGGCAGCGCCACTCATCCTGTGAGTGGACACACCGCCATAGTGACAGTATTGGGCAGCGCCACTCATCTTGTGAGTGGACACACCGCCATAGCAACATGTACAACACTCCCCAATAGGAAGAAAACCCGCTGGGTTGTTCATCCTGTCACTTGTACCCAGACACAGCTGGGACTTGCTTAACTGTCTCAAGTGAACAGCTCCTCAAACAAGAAGATTAACAAGATGTCCACGGTTGTTCCGGCAATATTTCTTATAGTCGCTGGGAGGACGTTGAACAACCGCGGACCTCTGATGTTTATACAGTGTTCTCTGATTGTGCCTATGGCACCTCTGCTCTTCACTGGTTCAATCTTGCATTGCATTTTCTTCCATATCGTTCACTCCAGTACGTTGTTATTTTACTGTGTAGATTCGGGACCTGTAAGAACTCTTGTATATATAAATAAATGAAACATACCCACCATGGGCTCGCCAGCTCGTCGTTCGGACTCGAGGTGTTTATTTTAATAACCCAATAAACATGGGAGTGTGTTTATGAGAACGTAACATCGCCAAAATAAACTGTTACATAAACCTTGCTTTAAATTGAATCTCAACAAACGGCTCACAACTTTCTCGCATTAAGACAAGTACATCACCACCACCACCTTACTGGCGTCTTGGCCTCTCTTACTGCAGGCGTAGACACACGTCTAACATGTCTCCCGTCAGCTGCTAGGTATAGTGATGTTACCTCCTAACACATCCCCGTCAGCTGCTAGGTACAGAGATGTTACCGGGTACAGTGGAGTACTGCTGCACAATGACAGCCCCTTTCAAACCTGGAGAAATTGCTGACCTGGAGAGCGTGCAGAGATGCTGCTAGAATCCACTCAGTAAAACATCTAAATTACTGGGACCGACTAAAGAGCCTAAATCTGTATTCCCTGGAGCGCAGGCGGGAGAGATACATAATAATTTACACGTGGAAAATAATTGAGGGGCTGGTCCCAAACCTGCACACAGAAATAACATCACATGAGACCAGAAGACATGGCAGGATGTGCAGAATACCCCCGTTGAAAAGCAGAGGTGCAACAGGTACTCTGAGAGAGAACTCTATCAACATCAGAGGCCCGAGACTGTTCAACACGCTTCCACTACACATAAGGGGCATAACTGGCAAACCCCTCACAGTGTTCAAGAGAGAACTATCAACATCAGAGGCCCGAGACTGTTCAACACGCTTCCACTACACATAAGGGACATAACTGGCCGACCCCTCACAGTGTTCAAGAGAGAACTATCAACATCAGAGGTCCGAGACTGTTCAACACGCTTCCACTACACATAAGGGGCATAACTGGCCGACCCCTCACAGTGTTCAAGAGAGAACTCAATAAACACCTCCAAAGGATACCTGATCAACCAGGCTCTGACTCATACGTCAGGCTGCGAGCAGCCGCGTCCAATAGCCTGGTTGACCAGTCCAGCAACCAGGAGGCCTGGCCGAGGACCGGGCCGCGGGGTCGCTGAGCCCCGAAACCACCTCAAGGTAAGGTAAGCTCCAGGGACTAAATGACTTTTTTACACATTATTTAAAATACAAATTACGACCACATTTACTATACATCTCCCACGCCGGACAGAAACGGTTGGGCACGATTCCATTTAGATTATAAATGGAATCGTGCCCAATTTTTGCCTCTGATGATGCCTCTGTTCACCTTGTAGTAAAAAAAAAGTACCCAGGAGTTAGGCAACTGTTGTGGGTAGTAACCTGGTAAAGGTCAGTAGTTGGCTTAGGGCCCTATAGAACCTCGATAAGGTTCAGGCTGCCTGTCCCCCCGACAACGGGAATGATGGAAGATCAACAACAACAACAACAAAAACAACGTCGACAACAGACTGCAGGGGTGACTTCTCTACCCACACCTGAAGCCTCTCCAGGGCACTATCAGGGGGAAAGCGCCAAGCCATTACGACTATATAGGACTGGGAAGGGATCAGGATAAAGATTAGGGATAGGACGGGAAGAAAAGGAATGGTGGCCAACCACTTGTGGGCGGTCGGGGATTGAACGCCGACCTGCATGAAGCGAGACCGTCGCTCTACCGTCCAGCCCAAGTGGTTGGACAAGCCTCTCGAGGATCTTCTGCATTTCCGTAAAGTGGTTTTAGTTGATAATTCCTCCTCCTGTGTCTGGAAGTGTTGCTGATATTGTTCTTCACACTTGTGTCTAAGTTATTTGTGTACATAGTGAACACTTTGGCGCACAGGTTCTACAGCTTGGCTTCACAAACCCACCAAGAGGTTTAGGTTTATTCCTCCAAGGAGTGCCGGACCAACCGGGCTGTGGTGGGTATGTGGGGGGCCTGCGGGCCGCTCCAAGCAACAGCCTGGTGGACCAAACTCTCACAAGTCAAGCCTGGCCTCGAGCCGGGCTGGGGGAGTAGAAGAACTCCCAGAACCCCATCAACCAGGTATCAACCAGGTAAGAGGACCTCAGAGTTACCGAGCCACTCACAACCAGGAGGAGAGGTGCAGGTGGCAGGGAGAGCCAGGGGGATGGTCACTAGGGACACCAGGGAGAGTGTCAGTGTCAACCCTCGGGGTATAGTAAGGCAACACCAGCCAGCGTGGGGCGAGTCATTGACGCCCCCTCTGGCCCCCGGGGGAGGCGCCCCCCCCCCAGTGACCGCGGACATAAACCAGATCTTGGCCCTGGACACTGCCAGGTGGGTGCCAGCACCCCGTCACCCACCTCCTCCTCCTAGCCACCATGCTGAGCCTTGCATGATACCTGGTTGATGGGGTTCTGGGAGTTCTTCTACTCCCCAAGCCCGGCCCGAGGCCAGGCTTGACTTGTGAGAGTTTGGTCCACCAGGCTGTTGCTTGGAGCGGCCCGCAGGTCCACATACCCACCACAGCCCGGTTGGTCCGGCACTCCTTGGAGGAATAAATCTAGTTTCCTCTTGAAGAAAAGTGATAATGACTTTGTTCCCGTCAAATTAGTCTCATTTGCTCTCGATGACACAAGAGGTAATACATTCAGACAAGCTTCCCTTCAGCCACAGTTCTAGATGCTATTGACAGGAACGGTTACCAGGGGTGCCTCAGTAAAGTGGGGCCTGACAGCTGAGTGGACAGCGCTTCGGATTCGTAGTCCTGAGGTTCCTGGTTCGATCCCCTGAGTAGGTGGAAACAAATGAGGAGTTTCTTTCACCCTGATGCCCCTGTTCCACTAGCAGTAAATAGGTACCTGGGAGTTAAGACAGCTGCTACGGGCTGCTGCTTCCTGGGGGTGTGTAACAAAAAGGAGGCCTGGTCGAGGTGGGCCTGAGGGCCGCTCCAAGCAAAAACTCCCAGAACCTCATCAAGCAGGAGGAACGGGCCGCGGGGACGCTAAGCCCCGAAATCATCTCAAGATAACCTCAAGATGGCTCCCTCTCTCAAGACCTTGATCTCCCCATACTCACACCGGCGCTGCTTCTCACAGTTAATGTGTTCTGTGTCAGGACGCGAAGAATTGAACCTTTAAAACTTCCATCGTTCAATGGTCCTCAGCCATATTTTCCTAGACCCATTTCATCTCCAGTAATTCAAGACACATCATTGGACTGTTGTTTTAAATTAACTCTGGCTGTTTTCTTTCCTGTTTTTAGGCACTCTTGAATGGACAACTTTGTCTTTGCAATGATCTTTAAAACAACAAAAACTGAGCCTCATCTGTCCCAGGACAAAATAATTAGTCCCGTAATGCAGTATTTGTGTATTTGCAAATAATACAAAAATAATAATTTGCTTTACAATGCCAGAAGAATTTTTTTAACGATTGAAGTAACTGAAGCCTAAAAGGAAAATAAAGTAGGTTGACAGTCTGAGGAGACAGAAGGATGAGGCATATGAGGTTGCGGAATGAATATGATGCAGTGGGGTGAGATATGAGGATGAGGGATGAAATACAGAAGGCCCAAGGAATGAGGTGTATGAGGCTGATGAATGAGGTGTATATGAGGCTCAACTGTAGGTTCACTATACCTAACCTTCTCCCCCTAATTGTTTGTCCATTATAAATTTTACAGCAATTTGAGGATTACACTTACGGGGCTATTCATGCCCGTGCTACCTCCTGGGTGGCTTAATCTTCATCAATCAATCAATCAATCAATCGAGGATCACAATGTCGTCCCACTCACCCATGTGTTAGCTCACTATCCCTCCTCTGTTCCCCCCAATTGTAAGTTAAACCATGCACTTGCGCCCTCTCCGAGATCGATGTTCCACCCTCTCAGATGAAGCTTCTTTCCTCAGTTGATTCCTTTACAGCGTCTTCATAACAACCTGTTCTCAGGCTCGTTAAACCGGCGGCCAAACCCCCTCCTTAAGAAGTATTCATCAGTTTTAGGTTCTATGTATAGATAGGAGTAGGTTAGGTGTTTAGGTTCTGTTGGCGATTATTTGTATTTGAAGTACGTGAGTAAAGCATTTATAGAATTGTGGTTCGAACAGAAGTTATCAACGAGTCACTGTTCGAATGTCAGCAGTTGGGAATCGTGTGTAAACCGTTTTCCTTTATGTAATGCCTTTATTTAATTCCCTTTATTAAATGGTTTGTCCTTTATTTTTTGGGCCTTTATTTAATGAGAACGGGTTGCGACTCGCAAACAATAACGTTCGAACTTTTCTGTTCGAATCTCACCTGTGTACATGCTTCTTCACCTCACACTAGACACAACTTGTTCCCCCCCCCCCCCTCCACCACCCACCAAGCCTAGCCTTCATCTAATTACACACCAAATTTCTTTAATATAACATTAACATATACATTAACATAACATATGAGAAAATATCAGTTTTGAACAAACCCAACGTTAACACTGGCTGTGTGAGTGACGGTGGTCCCGCTTCGTATAGAAGCGACATAGAAACATAGACCAGAACACAACCTATAGCACTGTATCATCCTTTGCAGATGACACTAGGATTTTCATGAGAGTTGGCAACATAGAGGACACGGCAAACCTCCAATCAGATGTTGATCAGGTCTTTCTATGGGCTACAGAAAATAATATGGTATTCAACGAGGATAAGTTTCAGCTCATGCGCTACGGAAAAATTGAAAACATAAAAACAGGAACCACGTACAAAACGCAGGCAAATCATAACATAGAACGAAAAGGCAATGTAAAGGACCTGGGTGTACTCATGTCGGAAGACCTTACCTTTAAAGAACACAATAAAGTAGCCGTCACAACTGCAAGAAAAATGACAGGTTGGATAACAAGAACTTTTCACACTAGAGATGCTATACCGATGATGATACTTTTCAAAACGCTTGTGCTATCTAGAGTGGAGTACTGCTGCACAATGACAGCCCCTTTCAAAGCTGGAGAAATTGCTGACCTAGAGAGCGTGCAGAGATCCTTTACTGCTAGAATCCACTCAGTAAAACATCTAAATTACTGGGACCGACTAAAGAGCCTAAATCTGTACTCCCTTGAGCGCAGGCGGGAGAGATATATAATAATTTACACGTGGAAAATAATTGAGGGGCTGGTCCCAAACCTGCACACAGAAATAACACCACATGAGACCAGAAGACATGGCAGGATGTGCAGAATACCCCCGTTGAAAAGCAGAGGTGCAACAGGTACTCTGAGAGAGAACTCTATCAACATCAGAGGCCCGAGACTGTTCAACACGCTTCCACTACACATAAGGGGCATAACTGGCAAACCCCTCACAGTGTTCAAGAGAGAACTGGATAAGCACCTCCAAAGGATACCTGATCAACCAGGCTGTGACTCATACGTCAGGCTGCGAGCAGCCGCGTCTAACAGCCTGGTTGATCAGTCCAGCAACCAGGAGGCCTGGTCGACGACCGGGCCGCGGGGACACTAAGCCCCGGAAGCACCTCAAGGTAGCCTCAAGGTAGGTAGCCTCGTACCCGAATAAAGTTGTAAAACTTGACTATTCAACATCAGCTTCTATACCAAGTGCTGCTTTCACTCCATTATTTGTAACTCGACTTGACTACTCTTAACTGTTCACTGAAACTCTAACCTAGCAACGAAAATATCTAATTGTGACATATAACCATCCTTAGCGCTTCCTTTGAAATAAATGCAGTTCTTATTTCGACTTTTTATGATTTCCTTCGACGTTTAAATATCATAAACTGAAGATGAAAGTGTTTACAAAATTCTGTTGTGCACTTTGTTGCGGGTGTATTCGAACCAAAGGTGGCGAAGACTCGCATTCAGAGCAGGCTACAGCTTCAACTACCAAGGGTGAAGACCTGTCCTCAGAGCAGGCTACAGGTTCAACTACCAAGGGTGAAGACCTGTCCTCAGAGCAGGCTACAGCTTCAACTACCAAGGGTGAAGACCTGTCCTCAGAGCAGGCTACAGCTTCAACTACCAAGGGTGAAGACCTGTCCTCAGAGCAGGCTACAGCTTCAACTACCAAGGGTGAAGACCTGTCCTCAGAGCAGGCTACAGCTTCAACTACCAAGGGTGAAGACCTGTCCTCAGAGCAGGCTACAGCTTCAACTACCAAGGGTGAAGACCTGTCCTCAGAGCAGGCTACAGCTTCAACTACCAAGGGTGAAGACCTGTCCTCAGAGCAGGCTACAGCTTCAACTACCATGGGTGAAGACCTGTACTCAGAGCAGGCTACAGCTTCAACTACCAAGGGTGAAGACCTGTCCTCAGAGCAGGCTACAGCTTCAACTACCAAGGGTGAAGACCTGTCCTCAGAGCAGGCTACAGCTTCAACTACCAAGGGTGAAGACCTGTCCTCAGAGCAGGCTACAGCTTCAACTACCAAGGGTGAAGACCTGTCCTCAGAGCAGGCTACAGCTTCAACTACCATGGGTGAAGACCTGTACTCAGAGCAGGCTACAGCTTCAACTACCAAGGGTGAAGACCTGTCCTCAGAGCAGGCTACAGCTTCAACTACCATGGGTGAAGACCTGTACTCAGAGCAGGCTACAGCTTCAACTACCAAGGGTGAAGACCTGTACTCATGGTAGACTGGTATTTCTCCCATTATCGAGAGTAGTGAAGACTTGTCCTCAGATCAAGTTCCAGCTGCTGTAATTACCGAGAGTGGCGAAGACCTGTCCTCAGGCCAGGGTTGTAACACCAATGAGGAGCAGCCATACTTCATATTTGAGGTCGACCCTCTGTCGGAAGACATCACGAGCATGCCGAATGATAAAGTTATCCGCAGTTGCCAGTGTGGCGCCTATGTCAACCCATTCTGCTGGACTGGCTCTAATGTTCTAATTTGTAATTTTTGTGGTAAGCAATACCCGATTTCAAATAGTATGGATTAGGCTTTCACCTTGCAGCTCAGGGTTCAGTCATTTGAGTACAGTGGGGTGTGGAGACGAGTCCGGCATGCGGTCCTTGTTGACTTGGCCACCCACAATGCCATGTAGGTGCTGAAGAGTCTGGTCACTGCTTTGTCCATAGGCCCTGGAAAACGCCCGCCGGAGCTCGCAGCATTTTTCTTTGATAACAATTCAGGATGGACTGTGAGTCAATAAGATCTCTATGGTTTCGTCTTCGACGAAGAGTGGCAGAGAAGCCCTGGTGTCCAGCCGAGTCGTGTACCCGAGGGCAAGTCTCCGTTGATCCAGAGTCTGGAGGAGGCAGCAGTCTGGCTTCACAACCTGCCTGGAAGTGTCATAGTTATGAACGGCTCAGTGCTCCCAGCGGATGATGTTTTAACCTTATAAACCTATAGTGAATGCATCAACATACGCTACTGCAGTTTGGAAAACACCATAGAAGCCACACAGAAGATATCGGCTATGGTTAATATCCATGGAAAAGTAGCGTATCATCCCGTGGTTAATATAATGTTGTCAGAGGGATACAAAGTAGCATGTCTGCTGAGTGAGGAGGAAGCGGTAAGCTGTACGCCTTCTGACAACCATGTCCTGTTCAAGTTTCTCACATTTACTGACAAGAGCAGCAAGGTTTAAGTGGTGTGCGATGGGGCCGCATCTGGAAAACCATTCGACTGCCAAGTGTAAATATACTACTACGACAATTCTGGCATCCAGAAGCAAATGGTGTTTACCATTGCAGATACTAAACGATAGTTTGAGGAAGTTAAATTGGATAACTAGCTAACCACCTGCCTGCCTATTTCATGGGAAAATAGGTGGCTGCCTTCCTCGGGTATCGCATAGCTGCTTATCATGCTGCCTGAATGGCTGCCATCGTGGCTACCAACCTAGATCACCATCTCCCTGATTACCCACCTCCGTACGCGGCTCACCCCGTACCTGCCTACCTTCCTTACTAGGAGGGTGCCTTAGTGGGTGAGTTGGACGCTGAACACATGCTACATCCCCTACCTGTCTAATTAGCTGACCCTGTGGCTGCCTCAATGGCTCATCAGGCAGCTGCCTACACGCTTGACTCCCCAGCAATATGTCATGTTGGCCTCCTTCCTGTTTATAAACCTGTGTATCTGGTTCACACTTTCGAAGCCACTGACGGCGGTCACTTTCTTTTCTAACTAACTGCTTTGGGTGATAACTATCTGGATAGGTAAATAGTTGAGTAAATACTCATCTGGTCAGCTGCCCAAGTTACTATCCCTCCGGGTATGTCCCGTGACTCTCCACTACTTCGTTAGTTGGGTGATTGGGGAGTTAAGTGAGCGTGTGATTGGAGAGTATATTTGCCCTAACTAACCTTGGGGAGAGCTTACTAGGTCCCCACCTCCCGCCACGGCGGTGTAGCTCCATGTGCCTCCGTCAGTAGCGTCCTCAGTCACTCGCTGGTTGCTAAACCATCTCCCAGGGTTGGCGTCTTAGGTTCAGTTGTTACTCGGGCAGATGTGTCGTGACGGTTGAGCGCGTACTCGTAATTCTTCCTTGACTACGAGACACGCTTCCTAGGCCTCTGACGGCTTACAAGTCTTGGGCAGTTGGGTCATTCAAATCATAAGGGCTTAGGAATGAATTAAACTGCAGAAGGCCTATTGGGCCATATGAGGCAGGTCCTATTTATAGCCACTCAAGCTCATTAATATATATATATGTCTAACCTACCCTGGAAACAATCCGGCAATCTCTATCTTTTGAAATTATACATAGAGCTAGCTTCTAGAACCTACTCGTACAGTGTGTGTGTGTGTGTGTGTGTGTGTGTGTGTGTGTGTGTGTGTGTGTGTATACTCACCTAGTTGTGTCTGCAGGATCGAGCATTGACTCTTAGATCCCGCCTAAATTTGAAACTGTGAAACATTTGAAACTGTGTATGGAGTCAGCCTCCATCACATCACTGCCTAGTGCATTCCATTTATTAACTACTCTGACACTGAACAAATTCTTTCTAACGTCTCTGTGGCTCATCTGGGTACTAAGTTTCCACCTGTGTCCCCTTGTTCGTGTCCCACCCGTGCTGAAGAGTTTTTCTTTGTCCACCCTGTCAATTCCCCTGAGAATTTTGTAGGTGGTTATCATGTCTCCCCTTACTCTTCTGTTTTCCAGGGATGTGACGTTCAGCTCCTTTAGCCTTTCCTCGTAGCTCATTCCTCTCAGTCCCGGGACGAGCCAGGTGGCATACCGCTGAATCTTCTGTGTGTGTGTGTGTGTGTGTGTGTGTGTGTGTGTGTGTGTGTGTGTGTGTGTGTGTGTGTGTGTGTGTGTACTCACCTAGTTGAACTCACCTAGTTGTGTTTCCGGAGGTTGAGCTCTGGCTCTTTGGTCCCGCCTCTCAACCGTCAATCAACAGGTGTACAGATTCCTGAGCCTATTGAGCTCTATCATGTCTACACTTGAAACTGTGTATGGAGTCAGCCTCCACCACATCACTTCCTAATGCATTCGATTAGGAAGTGTGTGTGTGTATGTGTGTGTGCGTGCGTGTGCGTGCGTATGTGTGTGTGTATGTGTGTATGTGTGTATGTGTGTATGTGTGTATGTGTGTGTGTGTGTGTGTGTGTGTGTGTGTGTGTGTGTGTGTGTGTGTGTGTGTGTGTCCCAGGCAAGGCAACAGGTTCAGTTGGTCACCTAATCCTGCCAGAGGTCAGCCACGCCCACCGCCAGCCGCCCAATGTAAACATTACCTCTGCCCCTCTACCCTCTACCCTCTACCCTCTCATTCTTGCTCATCCTCACTCAATACATCAGAGCCTCATCTCTTCCTCATTGTTCTCAGCTTTCACTCGTGTGTGTCCCATCTCACGACTCGTGACATGGATGCTGAGTACTCTCATCTGTGTCTTATCTTCAGTCAGATGCTACTCTCTCTCTCTCGTGTTCGTCTCCTTGGACCGTCTGAGATGGAGGCCGGTGTTCGAGCCTGCCAGTCCTTCGGGGTTGTGCACTCTTCCCCCCCCTCCCTAGTCCAACCACTTGGGCTGGACGGTAGAGCGACAGTCTCGCTTCATGCAGGTCGGTGTTCAATCCCCGACCGTCCAAGTGGTTGGGCACCATTCCTTCCCCCCCCCCCGTCCCATCCCAAATCCTAATCCTGACCCCTTCCCAGTGCTATATAGTCGTAATGGCTTGGCGCTTTCCCCTGAAAACTCCACTCCACTCCCCCCCCCTTCCCCTTATATCCTAACTCCTTATCCTAGCTCATATCTTGAGATGATTTCGGGGCTTAGCGTCCCCGCGGCCCGGTCCTCGACCAGGCCTCCTTTTTGTTATACATCCCCCAGGAAGCAGCCCGTAACAGCTGTCTAACTTCCAGGTACCTATTTACTGCTAGGTGAACAGGGGCATCAGGGTGAAAGAAAATCTGCCCATTTGTTTCCGCCTCCATCGGGGATCGATCACCCTTGGACACCATTCCTTCCCTCCGTCCTATCCCAAATCCTTATCCTAACCCAGTGCAACATAGTCCTAATGGCTTGGAGCTTTCTTCTGATAGTTCCCTTCCCTTCTTCTCCAATATGCATCTGGATACTTACACTTACACTTACAATAATACAATAATAATTAAGTAAGTATTAATTAAGTATAATTACTAATTAAGTAAGTATTATTACACTTAGTTAATTACACTAATTAATTAATTAGTTAATTAATTACACTAGTTAGTATTATTATTACACCTAATTAAGTAAGTATTATTACACTTAGCAAACAAATTAGTTGTGAGCATGAACACCAACCAGGAGCGACCATATCTCGAGATGATTTCGGGGCTTTTAGTGTCCCCGCGGCCCGGTCCTCGACCAGGCCTCCACCCCCCAGGAAGCAGCCCGTGACAGCTGACTAACTCCCAGGTACCTATTTACTGCTAGGTAACTGGGGCATTCAGGGTGAAAGAAACTTTGCCCATTTGTTTCTGCCTCGTGCGGGAATCGAACCCGCGCCACAGAATTACGAGTCCTGCGCGCTATCCACCAGGCTACGAGGCCCCCTTACGAGTCATAAATACTCATACTCCGCCCAAGTAAAACAGAAACAAGCAACACTTAGTGGGCCAGCCAGAGGCTTAGGGCCCCGCGCAGTGGGCCAGCCAGAGGCTTAGGGCCCCGCGCAGTGGGACAGCCAGAGGCTTAGGGCCCCGCGCAGTGGGCCAGCCAGAGGCTTAGGGCCCCGCGCAGTGGGCCAGCCAGAGGCTTAGGGCCCCGCGCAGTGGGCCAGCCAGAGGCTTAGGGCCCCGCGCAGTGGGCCAGCCAGAGGCTTAGGGCCCCGCGCAGTGGGCCAGCCAGAGGCTTAGGGCCCCGCGCAGTGGGCCAGCCAGAGGCTTAGGGCCCGCCCAGTGGGCCAGCCAGAGGCTTAGGGCCCGCCCAGTGGGCCAGCCAGAGGCTTAGGGCCCCGCGCAGTGGGCCAGCCAGAGGCTTAGGGCCCGCCCAGTGGGCCAGCCAGAGGCTTAGGGCCCGCCCAGTGGGCCAGCCAGAGGCTTAGGGCCCGCCCAGTGGGCCAGCCAGAGGCTTAGGGCCCGCCCAGTGGGCCAGCCAGAGGCTTAGGGCCCGCCCAGTGGGCCAGCCAGAGGCTTAGGGCCCGCCCAGTGGGCCAGCCAGAGGCTTAGGGCCCGCCCAGTGGGCCAGCCAGAGGCTTAGGGCCCGCCCAGTGGGCCAGCCAGAGGCTTAGGGCCCCGCCCAGTGGGCCAGCCAGAGGCTTAGGGCCCGCCCAGTGGGCCAGCCAGAGGCTTAGGGCCCCGCCCAGTGGGCCAGCCAGAGGCTTAGGGCCCGCCCAGTGGGCCAGCCAGAGGCTTAGGGCCCGCCCAGTGGGCCAGCCAGAGGCTTAGGGCCCGCCCAGTGGGCCAGCCAGAGGCTTAGGGCCCGCGCAGTGGGCCAGCCAGAGGCTTAGGGCCCGCCCAGTGGGCCAGCCAGAGGCTTAGGGCCCGCGCAGTGGGCCAGCCAGAGGCTTAGGGCCCCGCGCAGTGGGCCAGCCAGAGGCTTAGGGCCCGCGCAGGAATATCCCTGCCAAAAAAAACAAAATAAAAACTGGGTTCAGATTCAGCAAAGAGAAGTTTTGACTGGTAAACTTATTAATAAGAATATACAAACCATTACAATAACGGCTGGACTATACTAACCGGTGTATGGGGGGGGGGGAAGGGGTCTAGATCAAACACATTTTTGGCATAAAGAGAGAGAGTGCCCGCCAAACACACACCGAAACTACGACGTTGGTACAACGTTCGAACAAGTTTTAACACCACCTAACCAGTTATAACAACCAATATAGCAAGTTGTAACAACGTTTTAATACGTCATAAACACGTTAAGCCAAGATGTAACAACTTTATTACAAGTTGTAACAAGCGGAAAATAGAGACAGTTTCGGTTTGTGTTTCCAGGGTGATATTTAGCTAATTATTTGAAAGGTGATATCTCAACATTTTACCTCAATGGAATCTGGAACTTTTCTGAATCAAAATCCCTCCCAAACTTATTATTATTAACATCTTTATTGACCAAATTAATTAGAATTTTGCCTAATCTGAGGATTTTAATTAAGTCTTATTAAAGTGAGGATAATGCTGGTATTTACTGTCACGCAGGACAGAGGGTCATACACAAGACAATAGGTCTGGGTACAAGTGACAGGATGAACAACCCAGCGGGTTTTCTTCCTATTGGGGAGTGTTGTACATGTTGCTATGGCGGTGTGTCCACTCACAGGATGAGTGGCGCTGCCCAATACTGTCACTATGGCGGTGTGTCCACTCACAGGATGAGTGGTGCTGCCCAATACTGTCACTATGGCGGTGTGTCCACTCACAGGATGAGTGACGCTGCCCAATACTGTCACTATGGCGGTGTGTCCACTCACAGGATGAGTGGCGCTGCCCAATACTGTCACTACGGCGGTGTGTCCACTCACAGGATGAGTGGCGCTGCCCAATACTGTCACTATGGCGGTGTGTCCACTCACAGGATGAGTGGGGCTGCCCAATACTGTCACTATGGCGGTATGTCCACTCACAGGATGAGTGGCGCTGCCCAATATTGTCACTATGGCGGTGTGTCCACTCACAGGATGAGTGACGCTGCCCAATACTGTCACTATGGCGGTGTGTCCACTCACAGGATGAGTGACGCTGCCCAATACTGTCACTATGGCGGTGTGTCCACTCACAGGATGAGTGGCGCTGCCCAATACTGTCACTACGGCGGTGTGTCCACTCACAGGATGAGTGGCGCTGCCCAATACTGTCACTATGGCGGTGTGTCCACTCACAGGATGAGTGGGGCTGCCCAATACTGTCACTATGGCGGTATGTCCACTCACAGGATGAGTGGCGCTGCCCAATATTGTCACTATGGCGGTGTGTCCACTCACAGGATGAGTGGCGCTGCCCAATACTGTCACTATGGCGGTATGTCCACTCACAGGATGAGTGGCGCTACCCAATAAACTCGCCCCTCGGGGCAAAATTTAATTTAAATTTAATAGGTCTAAACTAGCACATATATATCATGGTTACAATCAATGTTTTAATGTATGAATATGTAAAACACAGCTCATACAACATAGATTTAACTTCAATAGGGCTCAAAATGCCTTTCAGAAAACAATCTCATTGTGGCAGTAGTTCCTTCACAATTTTAAATTGATCTTCCACTGATTTGGGAAAGTGTCCCCCCCCCCATCATCTGCTCTTCCCTGGGGTTTATTGTTGCTGTAGATATACTGTACTCATAACTTTGCACTTGTCATAGTTGAAGTCCTGCAGCCATTTCTCTTGACAATCTCTTGATGTGTGCTAAGGTCCGCTTGCGTTTAACAAGAGGACCTTCTTTGTTCTAGATTTCTCATTAGTTTTGCATTATATAAAATATCAACTCGAAAATAGTCTATTTCTTCTGTCACGATGGCCCTCAACGTTTTGGACTGGACGGTAAAACGACGGTCTCGTTCCGTTCAGGTCGGCGTTCAATCTCCGACCGTCCAAATGGTTGGCACCATTCCTTTCCCCCGTCCCACCCCAAATCCTTATCCTGACCCCTTCCAGTGTTATCGTTGTTGCTGTGTTGCCAAAGAAGCCTTCAGAACACTGCATTTCAACGCCTGTGAGAACCATTCCTGAATACTGCAGTCCAGAGATATGCAACACAGCTTGTTTTTTTGAGCCGACTCATGAGCTACTGTGAAAACCCAAAATCGGGAAGCTACACACCACCACACTAGAGGGGTAGAAGGGGGCATGACAACGACGTACAAAATCCTAAGCGCAATTGGGACACAAAATCAAATTGTGAAAATGAGTAGTAGCAGCCTCTTCCCCCCCAGATAATCTACTCTCCCTTCCCCCCCCCCCATCATCTACACTCTACATTCCGTTGCTACCCCCCTACCCCTGGGGACCCTCTACACCTCCCCACTCTCCTGCACAAATAAACATGTCACAAGACGCCATAAACACGCCCCGGCAAGAATGTTATCAGCTCGTGCTCTAAGACTGATTGAGGCTTTCTGGGTCGTGTAGGACGGGGCCAACCCCCGCTCCACTGACCTCCAGCCCGACACGACCCGTCGTTCTTTACTGCCCGTCTGGACTCTATCATTGCGTCTCCGGCCCTCGAGGAGGACGAGGAGCAGGAGGAGAAGGGAATCTCGCCTCACAAAGACGGCAATAATGTTCTTACCGGAGGCAGGTTCGAGGGGGCAGGGCCGCCACCATCCGTGTCCCAGATGGAGCCAGAGATGACCAAGACTTGTCCTCAGACGCGAGTTTTTTTATGTTTTGAGATAATGACACAACTACTTAGAGGTGAGGACACTAATGGCTGTGATGTGTCGTTCTGAGAGATAGGTCTTGTATTGCTGCTGCTGCTGTTGCTGCTGTTGCTGCTGCTGCTGTTGCTGCTGCTGCTGTTGCTGCTGTTGCTGTTGCTGCTGCTGCTGCTGTTGCTGTTGCTGCTGCTGTTGCTGCTGTTGCTGCTGTTGCTGCTGCTGTTGCTGCTGTTGCTGCTGTTGCTGCTGCTGTTGTTGCTGTTGCTGCTGCTGTTGCTGCTGCTGTTGCTGCTGTTGTTGCTGCTGTTGCTGCTGTTGCTGCTGCTGTTGCTGCTGTTGCTGCTGTTGCTGCTGCTGTTGCTGCTGTTGCTGTTGCTGTTGCTGTTGCTGCTGCTGTTGCTGCTGCTGTTGCTGCTGCTGCTGTTGCTGCTGTTGCTGCTGCTGCTGCTGTTGCTGCTGTTGCTGCTGCTGCTGTTGCTGCTGCTGCTGCTGTTGCTGCTGCTGTTGCTGCTGCTGTTGCTGCTGCTGTTGCTGCTGCTGTTGCTGCTGCTGCTGTTGCTGCTGCTCCTGCTGCTGCTGCCCTGTTCTTGTTACTGCTGCTCCTACTGCTGTCTGGTAAGCTGTGGAGGTTCGCAAGGTGCAGGTTAAACACTGTGTGCTGTCCTGCATGCACCACCAGTGACAACCCCACACACACATACAGACAGGTGTGACAACCACACACACACACATACAGACAGGTGTGACAACCACACACACACACATACAGACAGGTGTGACAACCACACACACACACATACAGACAGGTGTGACAACCACACACACACACATACAGACAGGTGTGACAACCACACACACACACATACAGACAGGTGTGACAACCACACACACACACATACAGACAGGTGTGACAACCACACACACACACATACAGACAGGTGTGACAACCACACACACACACATACAGACAGGTGTGACAACCACACACACACACATACAGACAGGTGTGACAACCCCACACACACACACAGACAGGTGTGACAACCCCACACACACATACAGACAGGTGTGACAACCCCACACACACATACAGACAGGTGTGACAACCCCACACACACATACAGACAGGTGTGACAACCCCACACACACATACAGACAGGTGTGACAACCCCACACACACACATACAGACAGGTGTGACAACCCCACACACACACATACAGACAGGTGTGACAACCCCACACACACACATACAGACAGGTGTGACAACCCCACACACACATACAGACAGGTGTGACAACCCCACACACACACATACAGACAGGTGTGACAACCACACACACACATACAGACAGGTGTGACAACCCCACACACACATACAGACAGGTGTGACAACCCCACACACACATACAGACAGGTGTGACAACCACACTCACACATACAGACAGGTGTGACAACCACACTCACACATACAGACAGGTGTGACAACCCCACACACACACATACAGACAGGTGTGACAACCACACACACACACATACAGACAGGTGTGACAACCCCACACACACATACAGACAGGTGTGACAACCCCACACACACACATACAGACAGGTGTGACAACCCCACACACACATACAGACAGGTGTGACAACCCCACACACACACATACAGACAGGTGTGACAACCACACACACACACATACAGACAGGTGTGACAACCCCACACACACACACATACAGACAGGTGTGACAACCCCACACACACATACTGACAGGTGTGACAACCCCACACACACACATACAGACAGGTGTGACAACCCCACACACACACATACAGACAGGTGTGACAACCCCACACACACACATACAGACAGGTGTGACAACCCCACACACACACATACAGACAGGTGTGACAACCCCACACACACACATACAGACAGGTGTGACAACCCCACACACACACATACAGACAGGTGTGACAACCACACACACACACATACAGACAGGTGTGACAACCACACACACACACATACAGACAGGTGTGACAACCACACACACACACATACAGACACACACACAGTAGTCCCCGGATATCAGAAAGAAACCAATTCTAATGTCTTCATAGCTCATTTGGAAATTGAGTGCCCAAATGAGCCATAAAGACATTAGAAAGAAGGTTGTTAGTGTCAGAGTATAAATGGAATGCACTAGGAAGTGATGTGGCAGAGACAGACTCCATATACAGTTTTAAGTGTAGATATGATAGAGCCCAACAGGCTCAGGAACCTGTACACCTTGTTGATTGTCGGTTGAGAGGCGGGACCCATGAGCCAGAGCTCAACCTCCGCAAACACAACTAGGTGAGTTCAACTAGGTAAGTACACACACACACACACACATACTCCCAGGTACCTAGGGTGAAAAAGCCTGGTGCAGGAATCGAACCCGCGCCACAGAATTACGAGTCCTGCGCGCTATCCACCAGGCTACCAGGCCCCCCAGTCTGTACTTTAGAGTGTGTATACAGTGTACACATGTATTTGTGTGTACTCTCACCTAGTAGTCTACGCTCGCCTATATGGGCTCCCTAGAACTATGGGGTTCAGTACGGGGGGTTATCTTGAGGTTATCTTGAGATGATTTCGGGGCTTCCCGGTCCTCGACCAGGCCTCCACCCCCAGGAAGCAGCCCGTGACAGCTGACTAACACCCAGGTATCTATTTTACTACTAGGTAACAGGGGCATAGGGTGAAAGAAACTCTGCCCATTGTTTCTCGCCGGCGCTTGGGATCGAACCCAGGACCACAGGATCACAAGTCCAGCGTGCTGTCCGCTCGGCCGACCGGCTCCCCTCGACCGGGGTGGGAATAGCTGAACTGCCTCATCCCTTTGGTGTGTTTTACCTCAATAAACTTATTTCAATTTCAATTTCAGACCTCAGGGTCCACCTGTGTCCCCTCCATCGTATTCCATCACAAATGATGTCCTTGTATGTAGTGGTCTTGTTCCTCCCTAGTACTGCCACGTGACAATGGGAAGAAATTACATATACCATATACCATATATGTACATGTGCATGTACACCAACATGTAAGGACACAAGCGTACGCACAGAAAACATGCACACAACCAACAAACACATACACAGAGACATGGGGGAGACACAGAGCTCGGGGAGACATGATCACTACCTACAAAATTCTAAGAGGAATCGACAGGGTAGATAAGGATAAATTGTTTAATACGGGGGGATACTCGAACAAGGGGACACAGGTGGAGACTGAGTATCCAAATGAGCCACAGGGACGTTAGAAAGATTTTTTTCAGTGTCAGAGTAGTTAACAGATGGAATACATTAGGCAGTGATGTGGTGGAGGCTGACTCCATACACAGTTTCAAATGTAGATATGATAGAGCCCAGTAGGCTCAGGAACCTGTACACCAGTTGATTGACAGTTGAGAGGCGGGACCAAAGAGTCAGAGCTCAACCCTCGCAAGTACAACTAAGTGAGTACAGACCTAATTACGCGCACACGCAACTGGGTGAATGCACAAGCAACAAGGCAATCTCCCCTTGCACACTTAAACACATTTATCGGGCAAACTGCCTCTCACGCTCAATTGCATTCGCTAACTGGCGCTCAGTCACGCTCGGGTTACCGGCGAGAGCAACACTACACTCTCGCTTAAGACAGGCGAGCTGTACTCAACGACCGCTTCTTCCACACGCACACACACGCACACGCGCGCGCGCGCGCGCACACACACACACACACACACACACACACACACACACACACACACACACACACACACACACACACACACACACACACACACGAGGAGAGACTACGGGAATTAAACCTCACTTCGTTGGAAGACAGAAGAGTTAGGGGGGACATGATCACCACATTCAAGATCCTCAAGGGAATTGGCAGGGTTGATAAAGACAGGCTGTTTAACACAAGGGGCACACGCACTAGGGGACACATGTGGAAACTGAGTGCCCAAATGAGCCACAGAGATATTAGAAAGAACTTTTTTAGTGTCAGAGTGGTTGACAAATGGAATGCATTAGGAAGTGATGTGGTGGAGGCTGACTCCATACACAGTTTCAAGTGTAGATATGACAGAGCCCGATAGGCTCAGGAACCTGTACACCTGTTGATTGACAGTTGAGAGGCGGGACCAAAGAGCCAGAGCTCAACCCCCGCAAGCACAACTAGGTGAGTACACACACACACAGGGGCCTCGTAGCCTGGTGGATAGCGCACAGGACTCATAATTCTGTGGCGCGGGTTCGATTCCCGCACGAGGCAGAAACAAATGGGAAAAGTGTCTTTCACCCTGAATGCCCGTGTTACCTAGCAGTAAATAGGTACCTGGGAGTTAGTCAGCTGTCACGGGCTGCTTCCTGGGGTGTGTGTGTGGGGGGGGGAGGAGGGATGGAGTAGAAACAGTTGATTGACAGTTGAGAGGCGAGCCGAAAGAGCAGAGCTCAACCCCCGCAAGAACAACTAGGTGAGTACACACTGTCAGATATCGCCCCCCCCCCCTCCACCCCCAATATACTCAACCTTTATTTATTTATTTACATATACAGGAGTCCTTCACGGGAGACATCTCCCGTCACGCAGGGTGCAGTCGCACCTCCACAGATCTCCAGTATCAGCTCTTGATACTGGTAATGGCTCAAAAGGGCCACCACTTACGGGCTATTCATGCCCGTGCCACCTTTTGGGTGGCTTAATCTTCATCAATCAATCAATCTAGAGTTCTTACATTTTTGTACAGCCACCAGAACGCGTAGCGTTTCGGGCAGGTCCTTAATCCTAATTTTCCCCGGAATTCGACCCGCCAAATCGTTCAACAACCAGGTACCCATTCACTGCTGGGTGAACAGAGGCTACAGCTAAGGATTGGCGCCCAGTCAATCCTCCCCCGGCGAGGATACGAACCCAGGCCAAAGCCCTTGTGAAACCTGACGTTTTGTTGAGGTCTACCAACCTCTGGAGGGTTATTAAGGTCACCACACTAGCTTATTGACCTCTCCACTAAAATTCCTATTTAAAATCACGTTCTGTGCATATACCAACTTACGTTTACCAAAATTCTTGGTATATATATATGTTTGCTAAGGTATTACACATACTGGAATCATTTTAACTAACTACGTTAAAATTTAACATTGAATAAAGACAAGTCTTCCGAAATTTACTAGAGTTACTCACCTAATGGCAACACTTCACAGAAAACGGTCAACAGAAAGAATGGTACTGTTGAGGGGAGACGATGCTGAAAGACTGAACGGCTCCACAGACCAAAAAAATATAATTACCAGCCTCTGAAAAATACTGGAAGTACTATAGCCCCATAGTTTTTCATTTCAATAATTCCCAATGAGTGGGAAGAACGGTAGAAAGAGCAAAAATAGCCGCTGTGATAAGTAAGAACGAAACAAAATAAACAGAGCTCAGGGGCTTACTTTCCCTTTACGAGAGCTGAGAATGAACAAACTTCTTACTGGTTATCTTGAGGTTATCTTGAGATGATTTCGGGGCTTTAGTGTCCCCGCGGCCCGGTCGTCGACCAGGCCTCCACCCCCAGGAAGCAGCCCGTGACAGCTGACTAACACCCAGGTACCTATTTTACTGCTAGGTAACAGGGGCATAGGGTGAAAGAAACTCTGCCCATTATTTCTCGCCGGCGCCTGGGATCGAACCCAGGACCACAGGATCACAAGTCCCGCGTGCTGTCCGCTCGGCCGACCGGCTTACTGCCTTCAAGAAGGAGCTCGACCGGTTCCTTCTTGCCGTTTCTGATCAATTGGGAAGGAAGGCCATTAGGCTTATCGAGGTCTCACTTGACTGACGTCTTTCGCAAGATGCAACCCTCAATGGTCGAATCTCAAGTACCTGTTTTGTTTACTACTTGGTGAACAGAGTCATCTGGTGTAAGGAAACGTTTCTCAAATGTCTCGCCCTACCGAAGAATGGAACTAGGGTCCAATCGGTTGTGACTCAGTTGGACTCAGTGACTCAGACTTTTGTGGATCAGTTGTTGCTAGCACAGGGCCACAGGGCCAAGTACCCATAACCCAGCTGACCTGGCACAGGGCCACAGTGCCAAGTACCCATAACCCAGCTGACCTGGCACAGGGCCACAGTGCCAAGTACCCATAACCCAGCTGACCTGGCACAGGGCCACAGGGCTAAGTACCCATAACCCAGCTGACCTGGCACAGGGCCACAGTGCCAAGTAGCCATAACCCAGCGGACCTGGCACAGGGCCACAGGGCCAAGTACCCATAACCCAGCGGACCTGGCACAAGGGCACAGTGCCAAGTACCCATAACCCAGCGGACCTGGCACAGGGCCACAGGGCCAAGTACCCATAACCCAGCTGACCTGGCACAGGGACACAGTGCCAAGTACCCATAACCCAGCTGACCTGGCACTTAATTTCTGCAGGAATCTGTCTTAATTCTCTTATTAAGCCCTCATTTGTACCTCGGCAATTTTTTATATATATTTACTGGTATATGATATATACTACGGTTGACTAGCCATAGACGTCAGCCGTTCATATAGTGCCGAGTGTGTCTAGTTAACGTTACAGTAAGAATTAAGCCATCCCAGTGAAGAGTAGCTACCAACGACAGGCTGAGAACGTTCCATTATAACTGATGCCTCTGTTCATCAAGCAGTAAATAGGTTCCCTGGAGTTAGGCAACTGTTGTGAGATGCATCCTAGGGGAAGGTCAGTAGTTGGCATAGAAGGGTGGGGGGAGGGCCCTCGATAAGCTCGGTCCATAGAGCGTCGGCCTCACACGCGTGGCGGGGTCTACGGTTCGAGTCTCCTAGCGCCTCCAGATGAATGGAATGTTTATTTCCCACGGCTTGATATTCTCCCGTGCGATGTGACGATGTATTTCTTCACCAGGGCAGTGTGGAGAAATACATCTGCTGTGTAAACTCGTGGGTTGTATACTGCAAGACGTGGCGTGTATTTATACACCTGGGACTAGATTCACGAAAGCACTTACGAACCTAAACATCTTTTCTCAGTCTTTGGAGACTTTGTTTACAATTATTAAACAGTTAATGAGCTCAGAAGCACCAGGAGGCTGTTTATAACAATAACAACAGTTGAATGGGAAGTTTTCATGCTTGTAAATGGTTTACTAAATGTAACCAAAGCCGTCAAAGATTGAGGAAAGATGTACAGGTTCGTAAGTGCTTGCGTAAGTGCTTTCGTGAATCTGGCCCATGGTCAGTAAGGACGTGTTTTCCCTCGAGGATAACAAAGCGGAAGTACCGTAATTCACAGCCGGAGTCGGAGGTGGATGACAGGGGCAAACGGAGGTGCTCTATTATACAGGTTGAGTCATGGCTCTATAACGCGTTAGAGCGCTATAGCGACTCAAAGAGAAAATATCCAACCAATCACAGCTCACGGCTCGGAAGGGAGGTGAAGACCAGCAGGACACGGGTCCTCGCTACAGTCTACGATGTCTTAAAGCCCTCCTGGATACTGACGGCCGAGTGGACAGCGCTCGCGATTCGTAGTCCTGAGGTTCCGGGTTCGATCCCAAGTGGAGGCAGAAACAAATGAGCAGTGTCTTTCACCCTGATGCTAGTGTTCACCTAGTAGTAAATAGGTATCTGGGAGTTAGACAGCTGCTACGGGCTGCTTCCTGGGGGGAAGGGGGTAACAATAAGGAAGCCTGGCCGAGGACCGGGCCGCGGGGACGCTAAGGCCCGAAATCATCTCAAGATTACAGCTTTGTTTACAATTATTAACCAGTTTACGAGCTTTGAAACTTCACAACCTAAGTGTTTATATTGTTAGAAACAAAATCTTTAAGTGCCTCGGAGCTCATAAACTCTCTGATAATGTAAACAAAGTCGTCGTGATTGAGGACAAGATGTAGAGGTTTCGCAAGTGTTTGTGTAAACGATTGGTGAATCCCGACCCCCTGGGCATCAGTCCCCCACAAGTTCCCATACCATTGTGACCCTTGACCCCCAACACTATAAAAGGCAGCAGCCAACTTATGACAGAACCACTTCTGTAGCAGGTAAGTTCACTACGGGCTCACCATAGCCCGTGCTACTTGCCCAGCTCCTGTGCCAGGTAAGTCCACTACGGGCTCACCATACCCCGTGTTACTTGCCCCGCTCCTGTGCCAGGTAAGTCCACTACGGGCTCACCATAGCCCGTGCTACTTGCCCCGCTCCTGTGCCAGGTAAGCCCACTACGGGCTCACCATAGCCCGTGCTACTTGCCCAGCTCCTGTGCCAGGTAAGTCCACTACGGGCTCACCATAGCCCGTGCTACTTGCCCAGCTCCTGTGCCAGGTAAGTCCACTACGGGCTCACCATAGCCCGTGTTACTTGCCCCGCTCCTGTGCCAGGTAAGTCCACTACGGGCTCACCATAGCCCGTGCTACTTGCCCCGCTCCTGTGCCAGGTAAGCCCACTACGGGCTCACCATAGCCCGTGCTACTTGCCCAGCTCCTGTGCCAGGTAAGTCCACTACGGGCTCTCCATAGCCCGTGCTACTTGCCCAGCTCCTGTGCCAGGTAAGTCCACTACGGGCTCACCATAGCCCGTGTTACTTGCCCCGCTCCTGTGCCAGGTAAGTCCACTACGGGCTCACCATAGCCCGTGCTACTTGCCCCGCTCCTGTGCCAGGTAAGCCCACTACGGGCTCACCATAGCCCGTGCTACTTGCCCAGCTCCTGTGCCAGGTAAGTCCACTACGGGCTCTCCATAGCCCGTGCTACTTGCCCCGCTCCTGTGCCAGGTAAGTCCACTACGGGCTCACCATAGCCCGTGCTACTTGCCCAGCTCCTGTGCCAGGTAAGTCCACTACGGGCTCACCATAGCCCGTGCTACTTGCCCCGCTCCTGTGCCAGGTAAGCCCACTACGGGCTCACCATAGCCCGTGCTACTTGCCCAGCTCCTGTGCCAGGTAAGTCCACTACGGGCTCTCCATAGCCCGTGCTACTTGCCCCGCTCCTGTGCCAGGTAAGCCCACTACGGGCTCACCATAGCCCGTGCTACTTGCCCCGCTCCTGTGCCAGGTAAGTTACGGGCTCACCATAGCCCGTGCTACTTGGAACTTGTTCCCAGTAGCTGAATCTATAACAACAACAACAACAACAACGTATAACACGCGCCTTGAAGACTGGAAAGCAACAGCACAAGAGAGGGAGGGAGTTATCAGGGGGGGAAAGCGCCAAGCCATTACGACTATACAGCACTTGGAAGGGGTCAGGATAAGGATTTGGGATGGGACGGGGGGGGGGGGTTAGAAATGGTGCCCAGCCACTTGTGGACAGTCGGGGGATTGAACGCCGACCTGCATGAAGCGAGACCGTCGCCCACCCGTCTGGAAGGGAACACATACACATACACACACACATATATATATGTACTCACCTAGCTTGTTGCCCGTTCTTCTCTTCACCCGCAGACATATTGTTCGGGATCTTATACACTGGAACAGGAGAAGATCAGGTTTAGTGGCAGCTACCATCAACAAGTTGCAATATGTCAATCAATCAATGCAACACTTGCAGACGAGGAGTCACAATAACGTGGCTGAAATATGTTGACCAAACCACACACACTAGAAAGTGAAGGGACGACGACGTTTCGGTCCGTCCTGGATCATTCTCAAGTCGATTGAGAATGGTCCAGGACGGACCGAAACGTCGTCGTCCCTTCACCTTCTAGTGTGTGGTCTGGTCAACAAATGCAACACTTACTAATCAATGCAACACTTACTAATCAATGCAACACTTACTAATCAATGCAACACTTACTAATCAATACAACACTTACTAATCAATGCAACACTTACTAATCAATACAACACTTACTAATCAATGCAACACTTACTAATCAATACAACACTTACTAATCAATGCAACACTTACTAATCAATACAACACTTACTAATCAATGCAACACTTACTAATCAATACAACACTTACTAATCAATGCAACACTTACTAATCAATGCAACACTTACTAATCAATGCAACACTTACTAATCAATGCAACACTTACTAATCAATACAACACTTACTAATCAATGCAACACTTACTAATCAATGCAACACTTACTAATCAATGCAACACTTACTAATCAATGCAACACTTACTAATCAATGCAACACTTACTAATCAATGCAACACTTACTAATCAATGCAACACTTACTAATCAATGCAACACTTACTAATCAATGCAACACTTACTAATCAATGCAACACTTACTAATCAATGCAACACTTACTAATCAATGCAACACTTACTAATCAATGCAACACTTACTAATCAATGCAACACTTACTAATCAATACAACACTTACTAATCAATGCAACACTTACTAATCAATACAACACTTACTAATCAATGCAACACTTACTAATCAATGCAACACTTACTAATCAATGCAACACTTACTAATCAATGCAACACTTACTAATCAATACAACACTTACTAATCAATGCAACACTTACTAATCAATGCAACACTTACTAATCAATGCAACACTTACTAATCAATGCAACACTTACTAATCAATGCAACACTTACTAATCAATGCAACACTTACTAATCAATGCAACACTTACTAATCAATGCAACACTTACTAATCAATGCAACACTTACTAATCAATGCAACACTTACTAATCAATGCAACACTTACTAATCAATGCAACACTTACTAATCAATGCAACACTTACTAATCAATGCAACACTTACTAATCAATGCAACACTTACTAATCAATGCAACACTTACTAATCAATGCAACACTTACTAATCAATGCAACACTTACTAATCAATGCAACACTTACTAATCAATGCAACACTTACTAATCAATGCAACACTTACTAATCAATGCAACACTTACTAATCAATGCAACACTTACTAATCAATGCAACACTTACTAATCAATACAACACTTACTAATCAATACAACATCAACCCTTGCTTGCTAGGAATAATTTAAAGAGTTACTAAAACCTAACAGATATTTTTTTGGTATAAAAATTTATAAACAAAAAAGTGATCAGGATTGAATAGTAATTATGTTAAAACAATATAACAAAGGCCTTTTGCAACTTGACGGATCGAGTCTAACCAGGTTAAAGCCACTCCGTAAAATATGCAGCTGTTTTGACCACAAACCTACAAACCCAAGCAACCCACCTAACCTATCGGGGTCGATGAATATATAAGAAGTCAATATTATGGTGCTTTAATGTTTATAAATCAAACTTATTTTTAACAGATTAATTTATTTCGTTAAAAATGCGACGTTTTGACGATGACGGGTTGTGGTCTTGTCACTAAACACTGGAGTAATAACTGTTTACAAACCACTGACGAGATGACCTCGAAAGACGTCAGGTGACCCTTGGCGGTGTGAGGTGACCTGACCCCATGACTTCCCCTGGCCCATGACTTCCCCTGGCCCGTGACTTCCCCTGGCCCCTGACCTCCCGTGGCCCGTGACCTTCCTTGGCCCGTGACCTCCCTTGGCCCGTGACCTTCCTTGGCCCGTGACCTCCCTTGGCCCGTGACCTCCCTTGGCCCATGACCTCCCTTGGCCCCATGACCTCCCCTGGCCCGTGACCTCCCCTGCCCCACAACTTCCCCTGACACACAGCCCCAGCAAGACCTATGACCTCACCTGGTGTATGTGGGAGATGACTTCTGTATGTGTGGCATCTTCAAGACTCTTGCCGTTGACCTCAAGGATCTCGTCTCCTACCTCCAAGTCTGCCTTGTCTGCCGGCGAGCCTGTAATAACAAGACACCCTGCATCAGGACCGAGTCAACAAAAGGAAATTAAAAAAATCAAATTCAAAATTCAATTCAAAAAGGAAATTTGATGATTCAAGACTGTGAGTCTCAGGGGCGATTGCTGTTAAGATCATAATGCTGGAGGTATATTAGGTGTTCAAAGGTAGTTCAAAGTGCCGGGTCGGGCATGGAGGGTATACCAGGGGCCAGATTCACAAAGCAGTTACGCAAGCACTTACGAACCTGTACATCTTTTTCTCAATATTTGGCGGCTTTGTTTACAATTATTAAACAGTTAATGAGCTCCGAAGCACCAGGGAGCTGTTTATAACAATAACAACAGTTGATTGGCAAGTTTTCATGCTTGTAAACTGTTTAATAAATGTAACCAAAGCCGTCAAAGATTGAGGAAAGATGTACAGGTTCGTAAGTACTTGCGTAACTGCTTGGTGAATCTGGCCCCAGGAGTCTCCAGGTAAACTCCAGGTAATGCCCAATGCCCATAATTGCTCCTGGGTACTACAAACCATATATGGGTTTGGCCTTCAACGAGAACTTGTTTACAGAGCTGAGCAAACTGCGTCCTGCGGGCCGCATGTGGCCAATCAAACTGGTAAATGAAGCCCGCGAACTAGAACCCCGCTGCACACAGCCCGCAGAATTATTTACCGCATTCCGCGAATTCCTAATTGTGACCCACACACAACCTGTCCTCCCCTAAGATTTCCCAGCGTCAAGAAAATGGTCAATTTAAAGCGGTCTCTCCTAACCTACCACCAGAGGACCCAAAACAGAAAACGGGACAGTACGTCACTTTCGCCAGTTCCATTCTCCAGTACGACCATTTTTGGCCTTATTTGTAACGCATACGGTCCAAATGCGACGTTCTTTGTAAGAGGACAGCTTGCTCCCACGAATGCCGGCTATGGCGGTCAAAATGTATTTTCGATACTAATACATTTTGACTCAGGAGGTGACGGGCAGGTGACGTGGGTGTTGCCGTAAGGTTTATATGGTATTCCCGTCACCCGTCCACCCTGACACTGACGCCTTCACGGGAAAATCTGTCAATCTTCCTTCCATCCCCCTCCATTCCACCCCCCCCCCCCCCGTCTACGTAGCTCGTATCGTTCTGCAACCCGTTCTCGCACTTTTTTACAGTCAATATTGACTTATTAAATACGTGCATATGTGACATACTAGTTTACCTTGAAAAGCTTCATAGAAAACACCGACCTTACCTAACCTTCTTAGCATGTTAAGATAAGCATCTTATTGCTTCGTAATTACAATTATTACTTAACCTATACCTATAATAGGTTAAGTAATAATTGTAATTACGAAGCAATAAGATGCTTATCTTATTATTACTTAACCTATACCTATAATAGGTTAAGTAATAATTGTAATTACGAAGCAATAAGATGCTTATCTTAACATACTAAGAAGGTTAGGTAAGGTCGGTGTTTTCTATGAAACTTTTCAAGGTAAACTAGTATGTCACATTTCCACGTATTTAATAAGTCAATTTTGACTATACGAAAGTGCGAGAACGGGTTGCGTGCTGGTTCCGGGTTAATATTCCCCGCAGCCCCCCGAAAACTATCTAGTTTTCCTTGAAGATGTCCACGGTTGTTCCGGCAATATTTCTTATACTCGCTGGGAGGACGTTGAACAACCGTGGACCTCTGATGTTTATACAGTGTTCTCTGATTGTACCTATGGCACCTCTGCTCTTCACTGGTTCTATTCTGCATTTTCTACCATATCGTTCACTCCAGTGTGTTGTTATTTTACTGTGTAGATTTGGAACCTGTCCCTCCAGTATTTTCCATGTGTATATTGTTTGATATCTCTCGTCTCCTTTCTAGAGATTACATTTGGAGAGCTTTGAGACGATCCCAATAATTTAGGTGCTTTATTGCGTCTATGTAAGCCGTATATGTTCTCTGTACTCCCTCTATTTCAGCACCTGGAAGGGATCAGGATAAGGATTTGGGATGGGACTGGGAAGGGGAATGAATTGTTGCCCAACCACTTGGATGGTCGGGGATTGAACGCCGACCTGCATGAAGCCAGACCGTTGCTGTACCGTCCAGGCCTGGGTGAGCAACAGTGCCAGAGGACCTAAGGTCGAGAGATCACAACACAGTAAGAGCCAGGTAAAGGGCAGGGTGGAGGGGGGGGGGTGAGGACCTTCACAACAAAGGGGACGGCCTAGCCAATGATGGCACTCCTCAGTGCTCTGGTGCTGTCTTGTGTGGCATATTGCTCCGTCCTCACATTCCTGTTCGAGTCAAGCGAGCTCTTACAACCGGAAGCTATACAGAGATCCCTGACTTTCCACACAGCAAGAAACAAACTACTTGGGACTGACTAAAATGATTCAAATTGTACTCCTTGATACCTGGTTGATGGGGTTCTGGGAGCTCTTCTACTCCCCAAGCCCGGCCCGAGGCCAGGCTTGATTTGTGAGAGTTTGGTCCACTAGGCTGTTGCTTGGCAACCCGTTCTCGCAAATTGAATAAGTCAATATTGACTTATTAAATATGTGCATAGGTGACATACTAAACATAATAGTTTCCCTTGAAAAGCTTCATAGAAAACACCGACCTTACCTAACCTACTTAGTATGTTAACATAAGCATCTTATTGCTTCGTAATTACAATTATTACCTAACCTATACCTATAATAGGTTAAGTAACAATTGTAATTACGAAGCTATAAGATGCTTATTTTAACATACTAAGTAGGTTAGGTAAGGTCGGTGTTTTCTATGAAGCTTTTCAAGGGAAACTATTATGTTTAGTATGTCACCTATGCACGCAACTAATAAGTCAATATTGACTTATTAAATTTGCGAGAACGGGTTGTGCTTGGAGCGGCCCGCAGGCCCACATACCCACCACAGGCCGGTTGGTCCGGCACTCCTTGAAGAAAACAATCTAGTTTTCTCTTGGAGATGTCCACGGTTGTTCCCGCAATATTTCTGATGCTCGCTGGGAGGACGTTGAACAACCGCGGACCTCTGATGTTTATACAGTGTTCTCTGATTGTGCCTAAAACTGTCACCTCCTTGGAACGGAGGTGACAGGTGTCGCATAATATATACATCCAAAATGTTGGATCATCAAGTTCCAAACCTGCACGATGACATTACAATACACTGAAGAGAGAGAGAAATAGAGTAAGAAGTGCTGGAGGAATTCAATGACAAGTCGGAGCTCCACAGTCCACAACTCGTCAACCTTCTGCCAATATATACGAGAAATGTCAGTGGAACCGCAGTGTAGACCTTCACGAGAGACTTTGACAAGTTTCTGTAAAAGCTACCGGATGAGTCAGGCTGTGATGACTGTGTGACCCCGCCTGTGGGGTTGATTTGGCGAGGGGTTGATTGGCCTTGAAAGGCCAATCAACCTATGGAGGGCTGTTAAGGCCGCCACAATAATTCGCTGATCATTAGACAAGTACACTTTAACCCTGAACATGAGTTGACTTGAGACTGTAGTCAGCTTCTAGTCCATAAGGAAAATGGTCACTTTAAAGCGGTCTCTCCTAACCTACCACCAGAGGACCCAAAATAGAAAACGGGACAGTACGTCACTTTCGTGTGTCATTCACCTATTTGTGCTTGCGGGGGTTGAGCTTTGGCTCTTTCGGCCCACCTCTCAACTGTCAATCAATTTTGTTTTTTCACATACACACACACATACTTAGGAAGCAGACCGGAACAGCTGTCTAACTCCCAAGTCCCCATTTACTGCTAGGTGAACTGGTGCATCAGGGTGAAAGAAACTTTGCCCATTTGTTTCCGCCATCGCCGTGGATCGATCCCTAGAATTACGAATCCCGAACGCTGTCCACTCAGCCTCCAGGCCCCCTTAACAATATGTAACCTGTGTAATGTGAAAACAACTAATCATAAACAGCGGCTCTTCTATTATCCTGTAAATTCTAACATTTCAATTATTTTAGGGATCAGCAAAAGAAGCACACAGAAACTGTATTGGAGGGGACCTAAACATTCCCTCTAATGCGTTATGTGTGATTTCCTCCGAGGCTAAGGGGGGTGTCCCCCTTCTTCCAGCCAGAGTGGTTCTCTCCGAGGCTAAGGGAGGGTGTCCCCCTTCTTCCAGCCAGAGTGGTTCTCTCCGAGGCTAAGGGGGGTGTCCCCCTTCTTCCAGCCAGAGTGGTTCTCTCCGAGGCTAAGGGAGGGTGTCCCCCTTCTTCCAGCCAGAGTGGTTCTCTCCGAGGCTAAGGGAGGGTGTCCCCCTTCTTCCAGCCAGAGTGGTTCTCTCCGAGGCTAAGGGGGGTGTCCCCCTTCTTCCAGCCAGAGGTGGTACTCTCCGAGGCTAAGGGGGGGGGGGTCCCCTTTCTTCCAGCCAGAGGTGGTACTACTCCTTTCCATATTTTAAATAACATGGAAATATTCTACGGGTGCGTTTAGAGAACTGAGGCCTGTGGGGGGTGTTGACCTCGCGTCTCCCAAGCCTACCGGCCGAGCGGCTCTGCTCGCGGGGTCGTCGTCACGGAGGCTCATGGTTGAGGGGACAAAAACTGCCTTGATGAACGTTCCAGTCGGTGGTGTTTGGCGGGAGAAACCTGACGTGGAGTGACGCCGGGCGCTTGTCATCAGTGGGACCAAGTCCAGCTAGGGAACGTGGTGTTGAGTGTGTGGCGTTCATCACCACACCAACCACCACCATTACCAGCCACACACCCGCCACCACCACCACCACCACACCCGTCACCACCACTCATGGCCGCAACAAATCATACCTTACCCAGGAAATATTCTGCAGCTGGCCTAAATGAGGGAGAAAGGTGAATGTGGTGGTGGAGGAGTTTCATACACTGGCGGTGGTGGTGGTCCTTCTTGCACTCTCCTAGCAGTAGTTGCCTAACAGTGACTACTGGGGACTGAGCTCCAGCTCTGTATGCCCCCGAGCCTCGTTATACCTGTATACTTTACCTATTCTGACGTTCAAATTCTTTGTCGAATCTAGACTTAAAAGATGTGGCTGGAGGTGGTTTCCAGAACTTCTTCCTTTAGTGCATTCCACTTGTTGACTATACCGTAAATCTTAGATGATACGAGTATTTCCTTCCATTGCATTGGCTCATTTGTGTTTCCACCTTCCACTTGTGTTCTCTTGAGCAACTTTCTCTCATTTTGAAGAGGCTATCCTTGTCCACCTTATCTATTCCTCTCAGTATCTTGTATGTTGTGATCATATCCACATCTGTTCCCTCTATCCTATAGGATTGTGAGATTGAGTTTCACTGGTCTATTCTCTTAGCTCTGACACCAATCTTGTCGCATACCTTCGTACTTCTTCGGTTTTGGTTTTATGCTTCACAGGGCGCGGATTCCATGTCGGCGCTGCATATTCCAGTAATGGGAAATGGTGTCGACGTCCTGATTTAGGTTTTTAAACGACGTTTTTATATGTGCCAAAGTCCCATATGCTGCCGATGTTATTCTGTTTATGTGTGCCTCCGGTGTTAGTGATATCCACTCTCTCTCTCTCTCTCTCTCTCTCTCTCTCTCTCTCTCTCTCTCTCTCTCTCTCTCTCTCTCTCTCTCTCTCTCTCTCTCTCTCTCTCTCTCTCTCTCCCTCTCTCTCTCAAGATGGTGGTGGTGATGCTGTTGCTGCTGATGAATTAAGGTAAGGTTGTGAAGGAAAGTTAACTGTCAGACAACGTGTCCCAATAGTCAGGTGAAGTGTTACCAACCAGCCCGGCGGTCAACACCATCACCACCACCATCACCACCACCATCATCACCACCACCACCACCATCACCATCACCACCACCACCACCACCAGGCACTTGATGCCTTTACAGTCACATGTGCAACGGTTAAGGAGAGAGAGTGAATGAGAGATGCGAGATAGAGAGATGCGAGATAGAGAGGTGAAAAACAATCATCCCTCACACAAAACTATTTGCATGCAAAAATCAAGCAGACAGACAAGCTCAGGCAAATGGCCAGTACAAGCAGATGTGCTCTCACGGCGGGCCCGCGGGGCTTAATGGGGCAGACCAAACTCTCACAAGTCAAGCCTGGCCTCGGGCCGGGCTTGGGGAGTAGAAGAACTCCCAGAACCCCATCAACCAGGGGGGGGGGCTTTTGAGCCCACACTGTGGGGGGGCTCACAAGCAGCCGTCACCCCTGGAATAGACCCTTTGTCAGTGTTGAGAGCGGAGGGCTCCCGGGGGAATGTGTTATGATGATAGAGAATAGACTTATGCCTTTTCTGATGTCACTGAGTGACTGTATGACCACCGCGGTCTGCAAGTGTTTGTACTCACCTAGTTGAGTATACCTTGGCCCGGGGCCCAAGAGCCTGAATTTACTCGATGGAAACCATGTCCCACAATACATAACTGCAAGATGAAGTACAGACAGAACCCCTAACCCCCCCCCCCCCCCGCAAAAAAAAGATACGTAAACTGAACCTTAAAATGTGTATACAAGGATCAGAGTGTGCATATGTGAATGCTATACACTACACAGTATTCCTCTATATACATCCATATGTACTGAAATACACGTGAAGAACCTCTCTTACACACTGACAGCCCAATAACAAAAGACAGTAAGCTTAGCTTCGCTATACACAGTGTCAGCAAGGCGGACAGCCCGCCTGCTATCATGACTAATATACCATATACCACATTTAAAAACATATTCCTTCACCCTATACCTCTCAATTTTCGTCACCTTTCCTCCCCCCCTCCCCCCCAACAGAAAAAACGTCACCCTGAGGTTACCTGGTTATGGACTCGCGGGTTCCACCGACTGTGGGTCAAGCCACAAAAATAAAATATAAGCAAAAATAAAGAAAATCTGAATAGGAGAATCCTTCTTTCATTCACTTGGATCACCAGAGATTCGAACCCGAACCTCAAAAGTACGAGGCTATTGTCCCTCCCGCCATTGTCGCCCTGCCTCTGCTCTTTCATACATTCTGAGACGAACATTATATATTTAATAGAAACATGAAAGAAAAACATATATATAGAACAAAATATTTGCCACAGACAAATAACTCCTTTTAATACTCTATATGTTTCTGTTATCGTAATAACATCGGTTTACTGTTAAAGTGATATGGATACACTGATTATGATATCTTGGTCAGGATCATATCTTTGGCTCAGTGTGTGAGAGACGAACGTCTGGCTGTCCCTTGAGGTGATATCGGGGCTTAGCGACCCCGCGGCCCGGTCGTCGACCAAGCCTCCTTGTACCACATTACTGTGAATTCAGTTTGTATTTGTCGCTTGTTAATGCGCTGCCAGAGACTAAACTCGGTATAAACGTGATAAGCTTACTACCGTCTCATCCTTGGGGCTCCAAAGTCCACGAGAATAGTTAACATGAGAGCAGAGTTAAAATTACCTACCATAAGTGAGAGAATCTTGTCTATTAGCACAGTTTTCGGCGTGAAGGCATTGAGTAGATCTAGACAACACATGAAGTTTCAAGCTAAACTTTCTAATATGCTACACTCACCTGAGGTCTATAGAAGAAGAACGAAATCTGATTATGTATATTGGTTCTACAAGGTAGCCAACTCCATCAAAATATTAAATATGTACCCAACTCGACTAATGATTAATCAGCCAATTACTCCATGGGATAACTGGGATCTATCAGTTGATTTTGTAAATGCGCCCAAGAAAGATAGTGTGCACACTACATTGTTAAAACAGTTAACACTGAAAAGCATCACTGAAAGTACTCAGAGTATGGGTAACGATGTTTATCAGTGCTATACCGACGGCTCTGTAGAAGAAGGTGGACGATGTACCGGATGTGCATGTAACATATTTGAACAATCTTCTCTCGTACATACAGCAATGAAGCACGTCAATGACTGGGCAAGTACAACTCAAACCGAACTTGCAGGCATATACCTTGCCACTGAATTTTTAAAAGACAAAGGCAGTGGACTTATATACTGTGACTCGCAGAGTGCACTCCTGGCATTGAACGCACATAGTAGTGACACCCAGAAAATAGTCAGTGATATTCGAATGAATGTTTTAGCTGCCAAAGAAAACAGATTTGAGATTAAATTCCTATGGATACCATCACATGTTGGCATCTCAAGGCATGACACTGTTGATATGCTTGCTAAGTCAGCTTGCAGAAAACCAGTGGTAGAAATTGATATGGGTG
>NC_091186.1:15112491-15154991 GCF_040958095.1 Procambarus clarkii
CCAGGATCCTATCCACGGACGGCTCCAAGATCCTAGCAACGGACGGCTCCAGGGTCCTAGCAACGGACGGCTGCAGGATCCTAGCGACAGACTGCTCCAGGATCCTAGCCACGGACGGCTACAGGATCCTAGCCACGGACGGCTCCGGATATCCTAGCCACGGATGGGTCTGGATATCCTTTTTTTTTTTTTTTTTTTTTTTTGAGATATATACAAGAGTTGTTACATTCTTGTAGAGCCACTAGTACGCGTAGCGTTTCGGGCAAGTCCTTAATCCTATGGTCCCTGGAATACGATCCCCTGCCGCGAAGAATCGTTTTTTCATCCAAGTACACATTTTACTGTTGCGTTAAACAGAGGCTACAGTTAAGGAATTGCGCCCAGTAAATCCTCCCCGGCCAGGATACGAACCCATGACATAGCGCTCGCGGAACGCCAGGCGAGTGTCTTACCACTTCACCACGGAGACTGCAAAGCAGTCCTAGCAAAGCATGAATATCCATGGACGGTAGAGCGACGGTCTCGCTTCATGCAGGCCGGTGTTCAATCCCCGACCGTCCACAAATAGTTGGGAACCATTCCTTTCCCCTCGTCCCATCCCAAATCCTTATCCTGATCCCTTCCAAGTGCTATATAGTCGCAATGGCTTGTCTCTCTTCCCCTGATAGTTCCCTTCATTTTTGCATGCAGATTAAATTTGTAACCTAACTCCAAAGGCCTACCTCCCCCCCCCCCCCCTCCCCTACCTCTCCACCTTCCCGAAGTCTCTAGTGTCAGACACATCACCTAAACGCCTTACCACTCGAGCCATAGAACGCTCCCAGACAAGCCAATGCGAACAGTTTATCAAAAATAGCGACACAGAGATATATTTAAAATATCTCCCGCCTCTGCTATCATATGATAGACGTCACCAGCACACACACACACGGCCGCTGCCTGTGAACTGCCCCGACGTCCTCTCGCACACCACCACCACCACTACCATCACCACCACCATCACGCGCCTCCACAGTTTTCCAGCCCCGTCACCCTATTCTAGAGTGACTATACAACCTTTCAAGAGTAACTGCAACCTTTCAGTCTTCAAAAATTTTCAGTGGTCAAAATCTTCCAGAGTGGCCACAATCTTTCAGAGTGGCCACAATCTTCCAGAGTGGCCACAATCTTCTGGACTGGCCACAATCTTCCAGAGTGGCCACAATCTTCCAGAGTGGCTACAATCTTCCGGAGTGGCCACAATCTTCCAGAGTGGCTACAATCTTCCGGAGTGGCCACAATCTTCCAGTCTCCCAAACTGTTCATATTTGAGACCTGACCTTCGGGTATCTTCCATATATAAGTAATGGCCCGCCACACTGTGGAGGCGGCGTCACCCAACACCCCCTTGCCGATGGCGTAGTTTTGAACGCCATGAAAACGCCTCACACCTACTGGAGGGGCTAAAAAAAAGAAAAAAGATTCCCCTCCTACAGGAACCCTCCCGTTGAATCTCCTGCTCCCGCCTCCCTCAGACTAGCCATTAAGATGCCTGGCCAGCAGACACGCGCCAAGGGATCACAAGGATAAACTCTGGAATTTTCAATTTGTGTTAGAGCTGGAGGAAGCTTGAGGGATGATCAGGAGCGGTTTACCTGATATTACGACGAGCGGGAGATATGATTTGAGTGCAGCAGTGGGCTCCGTGACGGGGCAGCGCTGATCACAGCACCGGGACACTATACTGCCCTTACGGTTCCTCCGGACTCTCTACACGCTGCCCCTCACAGGAAGACCTGGAACAATTTCCAGGTTGTGGCTTCGTCGTCGGTTCCGGTGGGACACCTTGAAGATGGTCTATCATGGGCACGGAGCTCGAGGGGGGGGGGGGGTGTGCGAGCCCCCACGACGGCGACAAAAGGAAGTTCTGGGAGGGTTGAGGAAGGGGAGAGGTGAAGGGGAAAGGAGGGAGGGGGAGGATAGATCCAACAGACGGATGCCCTGCCTCCCACGTCTCAACTCTGCCCTTTGAAGGTCGCCAGCGACGACGGAGCCTGGCGAGGAAGGCGGCACAGAGTGACGGGGCCCTAGTGAGGTTCTCTCTCTTGAATATCACACAGTCTTGTAAGAGTTCATCTGAGGCTGACGTGCAGTCACCCTGGCGCAGTGGTAAAACACTCGCTCGGCGCTTAGCCAACGCTTTGACCTGGGTTCGTATCCTGGCCGGGGAGGACTTACTGGGCGCCAATCCGTGACTGTAGCCTCTGTTCTCCCAACAGTGAATGAGTACCTGGTTGGTAAACGATTTGGCGGGTCAAATTCTGGAGAAAAAATTAAGATTTTAAATTAAGTTTAAAATAAATAATTAAATTTAATAATTAAAATTAAGACCTGCCCGAAACGCTATGCGTGCTAGTGGCTTTACGAGAATGTAAGAACTCTCTCTCTCTCTCTCTCTCTCTCTCTCTATATATATATATATATATAATATATATATATATATATATATATATATATATATATATGTCGTACCTAGTAGCCAGAACTCACTTCTCAGCCTACTATTCAAGGCCCGATTTGCCTAATAAGCCAAGTTTTCCTGAATTAATATATTTACTATAATTTTTTTCTTATGAAATGATAAAGCAACCCTTTTCTCTATGTATGAGGTCAATTTTTTTTTATTGGAGTTAAAATTAACGTAGATATATGACCGAACCTAACCAACCATACCTAACCTAACCTAACCTATATTTATAGGTAAGGTTAGGTTAGGTAGCCATAAAAAGCTAGGTTAGGTTAGGTAGGTTAGGTAGACGAAAAAACATTAATTCATGAAAACTTGGCTTATTAGGCAAATCGGGCCTTGAATAGTAGGCTGAGAAGTGCGTTCTGGCTATTAGGTACGACATATATATATATATGTCGTACCTAGTAGCCAGAACGCACTTCTCAGCCTACTATGCAAGGCCCGATTTGCCTAATAAACCAAGTTTTCATGAATTAATTGTTTTTCGACTACCTAACCTAACTTTTTAGGCTACCTAACCTAATCTAACTTATAAAGATAGGTTAGGTTAGGTTAGGTAAGGTTGGTTAGGTTCGGTCATATATCTATGTTAGTTTTAACTCAAATTAAAACAAATTAACTCATACATAATGAAATGGATAGCTTTATAATTTCATCAGAAAACAAATTACCAAACTATATAAATTCAGGAAAACTTGGCTTATTAAGCAAATCGGGCCTTGCATAGTAGGCCAAGTACTGCGTTCTGGCTACTAGGTACAACATAATATATATATATATATATATATATATATATATATATATATATATATATATATATATATATATATATATATATGTTTCATTGAATATGACCGCATATTCTGTATTTATTATTTTCTGGTTTAGGGCTTCTATCCCTCTAACTATTTTCTTAGCATCAGGGCTTAATTGAAATAGGAGTTCTCCAAAACTCATTTTCGTACTTTTAAGGTGAAGAAAAGAAGTGATTTACTATAGAGTGTATTACACTTATTTGTATAATTTGCACGACGTTTCGAACCTCCATGGTTCATTCTCAAGTGAACAGATCTTACAATACTAGTTGATTTTATACCCGCATTAGGTCAGGTGATAATACAATGAAGGTGAAAACATGGGGGGATACATAAGGGATAAACATAGGGGCTGCAGAAGGCTTATTGGCCCATACGAGGCATCTCCTATCTAAACACAAAGATTAATCCAGTGTAATTGGCCTGTTATGTTGGACATTGTCTTCTGTGTTGGCATCGATATGTTCTTGTCTTGTCCTTACTCTCATGGTGGGTAGAGTAAATAGTTCCGTGATTTGGGTGTTCATGGTAGGTCGCTCTATTCTTATGTGAATTGCCTCAAGAATTTGCAATCTTCTTGAATCTTGGGTTTTGTCTATTATGCAAGTATTCTTGTTCAACATTTCTCTTGTTAGAGTAATGTCATGGGCTTGTCTCATGTGATTCCTAGGGGCACCAGATTGAAGATGGCATGTCAAACGCCTCGTCAGCTTGGTCGACGTCATACCTATGTACTTAAGTACATAGGTACTTAAGTACATGTACTTAAGTACATGTACATACTTAAGTACATGTACATACCTATGTACTTAAGTACATAGGTACTTAAGTACATGTACTTAAGTACATGTACATACTTAAGTACATGTACATACCTATGTACTTAAGTACATAGGTATGACGTCGACCAAGCTGACGAGGCGTTTGACATGCCATCTTCAATCTGGTGCCCCTAGGAATCACATGAGACAAGCCCATGACATTACTCTAACAAGAGAAATGTTGAACAAGAATACTTGCATAATAGACAAAACCCAAGATTCAAGAAGATTACAAATTCTTGAGGCAATTCACATAAGAATAGAGCGACCTACCATGAACACCCAAATCACGGAACTATTTACTCTACCCACCATGAGAGTAAGGACAAGACAAGAACATATCGATGCCAACACAGAAGACAATGTCCAACATAACAGGCCAATTACACTGGATTAATCTTTGTGTTTAGATAGGAGATGCCTCGTATGGGCCAATAAGCCTTCTGCAGCCCCTATGTTTATCCCTTATGTATCCCCCCATGTTTTCACCTTCATTGTATTATCACCTGACCTAATGCGGGTATAAAATCAACTAGTATTGTAAGATCTGTTCACTTGAGAATGAACCATGGAGGTTCGAAACGTCGTGCAAATTATACAAATAAGTGTAATACACTCTATAGTAAATCACTTCTTTTCTTCACCTTAAAAGTACGAAAATGAGTTTTGGAGAACTCCTATTTCAATTAAGCCCTGATGCTAAGAAAATAGTTAGAGGGATAGAAGCCCTAAACCAGAAAATAATAAATACAGAATATGCGGTCATATTCAATGAAACATGTTTGAAAGAAAACCTGCTGCCAGTATACACCAATATATATATATATATATAAATATATATATATATATATATATATATATATATATATATATATATATATATATATATATATATATATATATATATTAGTATATTTTGGTAGCAGTCTTTCCTGTAGACATATATTATTAAATATGACCGAAAAAGTAAGATTAATAATTCTAACCCGAATTTTCTCAATCTTTCGTACATTTCTTTTCACTGTTGGAGGTAAATCAAAAATCAATTCTCCAAAATTCATTTTTATTTCTAGTCTGACGCGACACGAGCGCGTTTCGTAAAACTTATTACATTTTCAAAGACTTTTAGCTTACAAATACACAGCTGAATAGAACTTACGCATCTCCGATTTTATATCTACATTTGAGTGAGGTGGATGGGGTGAGGTGGCATTAATAGGGTATTAATTTCATCAACACAAGACAGAACAAGAGGTGGCATTAATAGGGTATTAATTTCATCAACACAAGACAGAACACGAAACAATGGGTATTGAATAGAAGTGTTTGTAGAAAGCCTATTGGTTCATATTTCTTGATGCTTCTATATTGGAGCGGAGTCTTGAGGTGGGTAGAATATAGTTGTGCATTATTTGGCTGTTGATTGCCGGTGTTGACTTCTTGATGTGTAGTGCCTCGCAAACGTCAAGCCGCTTGCTATCGCTGTATCTATCGATGATTTCTGTGTTGTTTACTAGGATTTCTCTGGCGATGGTTTGGTTGTGGGAAGAGATTATATGTTCCTTAATGGAGCCCTGTTGCTTATGCATCGTTAAACGCCTAGAAAGAGATGTTGTTGTCTTGCCTATATACTGTTTTTTTTGGAGCTTACAGTCCCCAAGAGGGCATTTGAAGGCATAGACGACGTTAGTCTCTTTTAAAGCGTTCTGTTTTGTGTCTGGAATTGTATCCTCTGATTTTTGTCTGTAGGGATAACAAAACAGAACGCTTTAAAAGAGACTAACGTCGTCTATGCCTTCAAATGCCCTCTTGGGGACTGTAAGCTCCAAAAAAAACAGTATATAGGCAAGACAACATCTCTTTCTAGGCGTTTAACGATGCATAAGCAACAGGGCTCCATTAAGGAACATATAATCTCTTCCCATAACCAAACCATCGCCAGAGAAATCCTAGTAAACAACACAGAAATCATCGATAGATACAGCGATAGCAGGCGGCTTGACGTTTGCGAGGCACTACACATCAAGAAGTCAACACCAGCAATCAACAGCCAAATAATGCACAACTATATTCTACCCACCTCAAGACTCCGCTCCAATATAGAAGCATCAAGAAATATGAACCAATAGGCTTTCTACAAACACTTCTATTCAATACCCATTGTTTCGTGTTCTGTCTTGTGTTGATGAAATTAATACCCTATTAATGCCACCTCTTGTTCTGTCTTGTGTTGATGAAATTAATACCCTATTAATGCCACCTCACCCCATCCACCTCACTCAAATGTAGATATAAAATCGGAGATGCGTAAGTTCTATTCAGTTGTGTATTTGTAAGCTAAAAGTCTTTGAAAATGTAATAAGTTTTACGAAACGCGCTCGTGTCGCGTCAGACTAGAAATAAAAATGAATTTTGGAGAATTGATTTTTGATTTACCTCCAACAGTGAAAAGAAATGTACGAAAGATTGAGAAAATTCGGGTTAGAATTATTAATCTTACTTTTTCGGTCATATTTAATAATATATGTCTACAGGAAAGACTGCTACCAAAATATACTAATATATATATATATATATATATATATATATATATATATATTATATATATATATATATATATATATATATATATATATATATATATATATATATATATATATACATATATATATATACACATACTAAATAAACTACTGCTGCGTTTATTCTTGAAAAAAGTAGGAAATGTCGAATTCTGATTACTTTAAAAAATATACAGATATGATAAAAGTGTATTAAATATACGACTACGCGCGCACAATCTAATGTGGGCACGCTCCAACACACGCATTCAAAACACAAAAAAACACTCACCAAACAAACACCACACACACACACACGCACACGCACACACACACACACACACACACAAAGCAGACTTGGAAAAACACTCGTCCATGCAAAGCCGTGGACATAAACTTCAGGTATTTACACCTGGCAAAACATCATATATTGCCTCGTTGATTCCAAACAAAACTTCTCCTCAGTAATGAATTTGGGACAAATAAGGCGGCCACAGGTGCTAATTGTTCCCAGTGAGCATCAATACCCCGGCCAGACCGCATCAATGCCAGCTGGGGACAGTTTTACTCGCGCTAAAAGCTAGAGTTGTCACTCAATAGCTGACTCGCTAAGCTCAGAGGTCAAGAGTCAGTAACCTCTCTCTCTCTCTCCTCCTTCAGCTCGGCGTGTTCCCTCCACACTCCAGGGATCTCCCTCCAAGGTGTACCACAGGCAAGGACTCCCTCCAACCCCTCCTCTATCTTCCCTCTTTCCAACACATCCTTCCCTCCATCTCTCCATCACCAGAACCTGGAGAACACTGGCCTCCAGCCTCCCACCTGCACATGTAGGAAAGAGATGCACACACACACACACACACCCTGTGTGTGTGTGTGTGTGTGTGTGTGTGTGTGTGTGTGTGTGTGTGTGTGTGAGTGAGTGAGTGAGAGGCAGCTAAGCTAAGCTTGCTCTCTCTTGTCAGGGAGCTGTGTGTGTGTGTGGGGTTCTTCACATGTATTCCAGCATATATGGATGTCTAAATATGAATACTGTGTAGCATTCACATATACCCACTCCGACGCTTTCACACATCTTTTGCTGTTCTTGAATATAGTTGTGACAGATTCTTTGCTTGGGTCTTGAGAGGTAAGCTCTTCCGACCTGATTACTCCTAGAGCTTTTACTCTTTGGTTCTTTTGTTCTGTAGTGTGATTTGACTGCGTTTTGCATATGGCTTTGTTTATATCTTATCTTTTTCCATATCGCAGATGAAACTTATCTTCATTAAATACCATGTTCTTTTTTGTAGCACATTGCATAACCTGATTTACATCAGTTTGGAGGTTTGCTGTGTCCTCTATGATGTCTACTCTCATAAAAATCCTGGTGTCCTCTGCAAAGAATGATACAGTACTGTAGTTTGTGGCCTCGTCTGCGTCCAAAATGAGAATGAGAAAGTACTGGAGCAAGCACAGTACCCTGGGGGACTGAGCTCTTCACCGTGGATGATGCGGATTTTACTTTGCTATTACACACTGTATTTTGTAATACAAAAAATGTATTACATTTCCTGTTCGTTAGGAAATTGAGGATTCATCTTCGCATTTTTTCAGATAAGGCATTTGGAGCGCATTTTGTGTGCAATAACTCCATGGTCACATTTGTCAGAATCTGTTCCAAAATCTGTGTATTTTACATCAGCGTTTTGCTCGTCTTCCATGGCAGGTAAGGCCTAGTCATAGTGGTCCAGCCATTGTGAGAGGCAGGAGCGCCTTGTTCTAAAACCGTTGTCCAGGGTTATGTTGAAATAGTGACCGTGTGCGTGTGCTATTAGTCCTATTGGTATAAAATTGTTTACCTCTGCTTTATTTCCTCCTGTATGGAGTAGTGCTATCTCCGCTGTTATAGGTATGTCGAGGATGACACCAATATCTACGCTCCGTCTCCAAACATTTTGTAAGGGTCTGAGACAAGAGAGTTTTACCATTCTTGATGCATATGGAATTCCAGGAGTCAGGGCCTGGTGCTGAGTGCATAGGCATGTTGTCTATGGCTACTTGAAAGTCCAGTGGGGTCAGGGGGATCGTCTGATATATGATTTGATGTTGGCTTCACATTCATTAAGAATTTGTTTGAGTTATCCATCTTCAGCAGTAAATAGGTACCCTGGAGCTAGACAGCTGCTACGAGCTACATCCTTTGGATGTGTGTGTGTGTGTGTGTGTGTGTGTGTGTGTGTGTGTGTGTGTGTGTGTGTGTGTGTGTGTGTGTGTGTGTGTGTGTGTGTGTGTGTGTGAAAATAAATAAATAAGAATTAGTTGATTGATTGAGAGTTGAGAGGCGGGACCAAAGAGCCGAATCTCAAACCCCCACAAGCACAACAAGGCGAGTACACAAACGAGCATATGACTAATATATATATCGTATATTTCCTTACCCATTTCCAAACCCATTTCCTTATGTAAGAGGTCATTTTTTTTAATTGGAGTTAAAATTAACGTAGATATATGACCGAACCTAACCAACCCTACCTAACCTGGTAGGGTTAGGTAGCCGGAAAAGTTAGGTTAGGTTAGGTAGTCGAAAAACAATTAATTCATGAAAACTTGGCTTATTAGGCAAATCGGGCCTTGCATAGTAGACCGAGAAGTGCGTTCTGGCTACTAGGTACGATATATATATTAGTCATCTAACGAAAGAATTACCCACGAAAATGTTCACCACTAACGGAAACGTCGTGGCGTGAACGACACGGGCTGGAGAGCACACTATAGCGGGTGATAAACGACGAACCACAGGGAGAAAAATATAACCAGAACTTTTGACTCTTACCAAAGTTTGAGGAAGAGTTTCCACGCGTGCGGCCGCCGCCGGTCGTATCAAGTAGCCTATTACGCCTAATTACCACGAGTTCTATCTGGCCCAGCCACGTGTTGGGGAGTCCTAGGGAGTGGAGTGGGGGGAAGGGAGATATTGGTGAAGAAAATGGGGGGTTTGAGGGGGGGACTAAGGGAATAAATGTAAATTTCCCTCCTATTTCCTAGGTCTTTTCCCTCAGTCCTTTCCTGTATTCTGGTTCCATCTGGTTAGACCACTCTCTAGTTATTTATGGTCTACTATCTCTCACATCTTCCTCTTCCTCTTCTCCATTACCTCCTTCTCATTCTACTCTGAGCGCTCTACATTTTCCATTCCATTGCTCTCCGACCTTTAGACCATCTGCTGTCTCTCCTGCCCCTCACTTCCTCCTCCCACTCTACTCCCTCTCCCCTCACTCCACTCCCCATTACTCCACTCCCCATCACTCCACTCCCCCTCTTCTCACTCCACTCCCCCTCCTCTCACTCCACTCCACAAAAGTCGAAACTCGCCCCCACTCGGTACCAACCATGAGTTCTGATCTGAGGCTGGGCTCCGAGTACTCCAGGAGTTTACACCACCTGCTGAAGTAGAGCTGATCAAATGTAAACTCTCTCAGCAAAACGATTCACATACGACACTATGAAACAGAATGTGAAAAATACACGATTTGCACATCCTCCCAAAATGCTGAAATATGCCAAAGAAATATATATGCCATTTTGAAGCAAAAATGCAGGTTTCTCGTCCTAAATTTTGTAACCTCTTCCCAGACATTGCCAGAGTACAGCAAGAACCTCACCAAAAGTTGCCAGTATAGGGCCAAGAACCTCACCAAAAGTTGCCAGAATAAGGCCAAGAACCTCACCACAAGTTGCCAGTATAGGGCCAAGAACCTCACCAAAAGTTGCCAGTATAGGGCCAAGAACCTCACCACAAGTTGCCAGAATAAGGCCAAGAACCTCACCACAAGTTGCCAGAATAAGGCCAAGAACTTCACCACAAGTTGCCAGAATAAGGCCAAGAACCTCACCAAAAGTTGCCAGAATAAGGCCAAGAACCTCACCAAAAGTTACCAGAATAAGGCCAAGAACCTCACCACAAGTTGCCAGAATAAGGCCAAGAACCTCACCACAAGTTGCCAGAATAAGGCCAAGAACCTCACCACAAGTTGCCAGAATAAGGCCAAGAACCTCACCAAAAGTTGCCAGAATAAGGCCAAGAACCTCACCACAAGTTACCAGAATAAGGCCAAGAACCTCACCAAAAGTTGCCAGAATAAGGCCAAGAACCTCACCACAAGTTACCAGAATAAGGCCAAGAACCTCACCAAAAGTTCAAAAGATATACAAATATTCCTGCGTTATAGAAGTATGGACGGGAGCCACTTAGAGGCAGAGTGGAGGTCAGTGGGCGCTCTTCTGCCTGTCAGCCCATGTAAACAATTTGTTCAAACCCTCTGCCCACCTGCACTCGTTCCCCCCGGGGGGGGGGGGGGGGGGGGCAGGGGGTAGATTTATCTAAATGGGTTCTCCCAGTACGCTTCTGCCAGCCCCCACTCACTCACATCTTTATCTCTGTTTGTCTATCTCTCTTCCTCCTCTTACTATCTTTTTTTTCTCTCTCTCTCCTTTCGCCTCTTATCTCTCTCTCTTGGTTGTCTCTCTCCAGTAACCTCACTTCTCTATCTGTATTTCGGTACCTCCGTTAAATTACAAGAACAGCAGAATAATATGTAATCCACATGTCTTAAAATAAGAGTTTTCCAGAACTCACTTTTTCCAGATCTCACTTAAAACATCAAACATTTCCAGGTAAAAATATAAATCCCACACGCTGAACCATTACACTTTTCCAGGAGGAAGGGGGGAGGGAGGAAGTTATTAGGGGAAAGCGCCAAGCCATTACGACTATAAGGTACTCTGAAGTAGGTACTCTAAGAGAGAACTCTTATCAACATCAGAGGCCCGAGACTGTTCAACACGCTTCCGCTACACATAAGGGGCATAACTGGCCGACCCCTCACAGTGTTCAAGAGAGAACTCTATCAACATCAGAGGCCCGAGGCTGTTCAACACGCTTCCACTACACATAAGGGACATAACTGGCCGACCCCTCACAGTGTTCAAGAGAGAACTATCAACATCAGAGGCCCGAGACTGTTCAACACGCTTCCACTACACATAAGGGACATAACTGGCCGACCCCTCACAGTGTTCAAGAGAGAACTATCAACATCAGAGGCCCGAGACTGTTCAACACGCTTCCACTACACATAAGGGGCATAACTGGCCGACCCGTCACAGTGTTCAAGAGAGAACTCGATAAACACCTCCAAAGGATACCTGATCAACCAGGTTGTGACTCATACGTCAGGCTGCGAGCACCCGCGTCCAACAGCCTGGTTGATCAGTCCAGCAACCAGGAGGCCTGGCCGACAACCGGGCCGCGGGGACGCTGAGCCCCGGAAGCACCTCAAGGTAAGGTATATAGCACTTGGAACGGAAGAAGATTTAGAATAGGGCGGAGGATAGGAATGGTCCCCAACCACTTGGACGGTTGGGGATTGAACGGCGACCTGCAAGAAGCGAGCATGTCGCTCTATACCGTCCAGTTCAAGTGGTAGCTAGAACTTCAAAGGCGAAGTGAACCAAATTTTGCAATATTCCACACAGAGCCAAGAAGGAAAATGAGAACCCCTTCGCTACCGGGTAGGGAGGTAGGAGGGGTTCGGGGGTGGGGTTATGAAGGGGAATGGGTAGGAGAGAGGGAATGCGGTAGGAGGGGGGGGGGAAGGGAGAAGGAGGGGTTATACAAGAGGCTGGAGAGGAGAAGAGTTGTCTTACGGGCTATTCATGCCCGTGCCACCTCTTGGGTGGCTTAATCTTTATTAGTCAATCAATCAAGAGTTGTCGGGTCTCTTCTTTAATAACCGCGACCTACACACTTTCACAACTACTAAGGAAGAACTTGTGAAGTAGATGCTACCTACCTGTTGCTGGTTCCGGGGATCCATGTCCCCGTGGCCCGCTCTCTGACCAGGCCTCCTGGTTGGCCTGGTTTGGTCAACCAGGCTGTCGTAGGATGTAGCTGCTCGCAGCCAGACGTATGAATTACGGCCGGGTTGATTAGGTATCCTTTGAAAGTGTTCATCAAGTTCTCTCTTGAACACCACGAGAGGCCGGTTAGTTCCTCCCTTATGTTTAGAGGGAGAGTGTTGAACAGTCTGGACCCTTTGATATTGATAGAGTTCTCTCTGTGTACATTCTGAACGTTGACCAGACCACACACTAGAAGGTGAAGGGACGACGACGTTTCGGTCCGTCCTGGACCATTTTCAAGTCGATTATGAAGAGGGAGTTGATTGCAGGGCAATAAATAGGCAAGAGAGAGGTGAGGAGCAAGGCAAAAGGTACATTCTGAACCTCTGCGTTTCAACGGCTCAATTTTGCACATCCTGCCATGCCTCCTATGGTGCTATTTCTGTATACAGAGTTGGACCCAGTCCCCTATAATATTTCCAAATATAAATTATTCTGTATCTCTCACCTGCGTTTTTCAGATTACCAAATCTCTCCGGTTCTGAATGAGGCTGTTAGAGTGCAACAATACTCCACCCTAGAGAGCACTATAGTGTCTTACAAAGTATCATCATTGGAATTGGCATCCCTTGTTTGAAAGGTTCTTGTTATCCGACCTGTCGTTTTCCTTGCAGTCGTGACAGCTGCTGTATAGTGACAATGTGGTCTTCCGATATTATTATCGGAATATTTATTTGGTGCCAGGCCAAAGATGTCACGTCTCAACAGGTGCCAGGCCAAAGATGTCACGTCTCAACAGGTGCCAGGCCAAAGATGTCACGTCTCAACAGGTGCCAGGCCAAAGATGACATGTTTCAACAGGTGCCAGGCCGAAGATGACGTGTCTCAACAGGTGCCAGGCCAAAGATGACGTGTCTCAACAGGTGCCAGGCCGAAGATGACGTGTCTCAACAGGTGCCAGGCCGAAGATGACGTGTCTCAACAGGTGCCAGGCCATAGATGACACGTCTCAACAGGTGCCAGGCCAAAGATGACACGTCTCAACAGGTGCCAGGCCAAAGATGACACGTCTCAACAGGTGCCAGGCCATAGATGACACGTCTCAACAGGTGCCAGGCCAAAGATGACGTGTCTCAACAGGTGCCAGGCCGAAGATGACGTGTCTCAACAGGTGCCAGGCCAAAGATGACATGTTTCAACAGGTGCCAGGCCGAAGATGACGTGTATCAACAGGTGCCAGGCCAAAGATGACGTGTCTCAACAGGTGCCAGGCCGAAGATGACGTGTCTCAACAGGTGCCAGGCCGAAGATGACGTGTCTCAACAGGTGCCAGGCCATAGATGACACGTCTCAACAGGTGCCAGGCCAAAGATGACACGTCTCAACAGGTGCCAGGCCAAAGATGACACGTCTCAACAGGTGCCAGGCCATAGATGACACGTCTCAACAGGTGCCAGGCCAAAGATGACGTGTCTCAACAGGTGCCAGGCCGAAGATGACGTGTCTCAACAGGTGCCAGGCCGAAGATGACGTGTCTCAACAGGTGCCAGGCCAAAGATGACGTGTCTCAACAGGTGCCAGGCCATAGATGACACGTCTCAACAGGTGCCAGGCCATAGATGACGTGTCTCAACAGGTGCCAGGCCATAGATGATACGTCTCAACAGGTGCCAGGCCAAAGATGACACGTCTCAACAGGTGCCAGGCCAAAGATGACACGTCTCAACAGGTGCCAGGCCAAAGATGACACGTCTCAACAGGTGCCAGGCCAAAGATGACACGTCTCAACAGGTGCCAGGCCATAGATGACACGTCTCAACAGGTGCCAGGCCAAAGATGACACGTCTCAACAGGTGCCAGGCCAAAGATGACACGTCTCAACAGGTGCCAGGCCATAGATGACACGTCTCAACAGGTGCCAGGCCAAAGATGACACGTCTCAACAGGTGCCAGGCCATAGATGACGTGTCTCAACAGGTGCCAGGCCATAGATGACACGTCTCAACAGGTGCCAGGCCAAAGATGACACGTCTCAACAGGTGCCAGGCCAAAGATGACACGTCTCAACAGGTGCCAGGCCAAAGATGACGTGTCTCAACAGGTGCCAGGCCATAGATGACGTGTCTCAACAGGTGCCAGGCCAAAGATGACACGTCTCAACAGGTGCCAGGCCAAAGATGACACGTCTCAACAGGTGCCAGGCCAAAGATGACACGTCTCAACAGGTGCCAGGCCAAAGATGACGTGTCTCAACAGGTGCCAGGCCAAAGATGACACGTCTCAACAGGTTCCAGGCCAAAGATGACACGTCTCAACAGGTGCGAGGCCAAAGATGACACGTCTCAACAGGTGCCAGGCCAAAGATGACGTGTCTCAACAGGTGCCAGGGCAAAGATGACACGTCTCAACAGGTGCCAGGCCAAAGATGACACGTCTCAACAGGTGCTAGGCCAAAGATGACGTGTCTCAACAGGTGCCAGGCCAAAGATGACACGTCTCAACAGGTGCCAGGCCAAAGATGACACGTCTCAACAGGTGCCAGGCCAAAGATGACACGTCTTAACAGGTGCCAGGCCAAAGATGACACGTCTCAACAGGTTCCAGGCCAAAGATGACACGTCTCAACAGGTGCCAGGCCAAAGATGACACGTCTCAACAGGTGCCAGGCCAAAGATGACATGTCAACAGGTGTTAATACAAACAAAAATATGTCAGCAATCTCTCCACCTGTGATAGGGGAAGAGAGTACTGCGCAGAGCTTTAGGCAAATCTGCTCCTAATTTACATAAATTCCAGAGTAAGTGAGAATCAGAAGGACTTTTATCAAACTTCCCTGATAAGTTCGCTTTTTCAGAGCTCTCTTGATTTCAGGTATTGACTTTTTTCTGCATGTTTTTTTTAGTCAGGTGTTGGGGGCCCGACCTGGGGGCCGGTTGGGTCTGGTCCCAAGCCGGGCTCCACGAGTAGAAGAACTCCTGAAACCTCTCTCCAGGTATGTTCTCCAGGTATGTTCTCCAGGTATGTTCTCCAGGTATGTTCTCCAGGTATGTTCTCCAGGCATGTCCTCCAGGTATGTTTTCCAGGTATGTTCTCCAGGCATGTTCTCCAGGTATGTTTTCCAGGAATGTTCTCCAGATATGTTCTCCAGGGTACCTTACCTTTAGGTTACCTTGTGGCGCTTCCGGGACTTAGCGACCCCGCGGCCCGGTCGTCGACCAGGCCTCCACGTTGCTGGACTGGTCAACCAGGCTGTTAGACGCGGTTGCTCGCAGCCTGACGTATGAGTCACAGCCTGGTTGATCAGGTACCCTTTGAAGGTGTTTGTAAAGTTCTCTCTTGAACACTGTGAGGGGTCGGCCAGTTATGCCCCTTATGTGTAGTGGAAGCGTGTTGAACAGTCTCGGGCCTCTGATGTTGATAGTTCTCTCTCAGAGTACCTGTTGCACCTCTGCTTTTCAACGGGGGTATTCTGCACATCCTGCCATGTCTTCTGGTCTCATGAGATGTTATTTCTGTGTGCAGGTTTGGGACCAGCCCCTCTAATATTTTCCACGTGTAAATTATTATGTATCTCTCCCGCCTGCGCTCAAGGGAGTACAGATTTAGGCTCTTTAGTCGGTCCCAGTAATTTAGATGTTTTACTGAGTGGATTCTAGCAGTAAAGGATCTCTGCACGCTCTCCAGGTCAGCAATTTCTCCAGCTTTGAAAGGGGCTGTCATTGTGCAGCAGTACTCCACTCTAGAGAGCACTAGCGTCTTGAAAAGTATCATCATCGGTATAGCATCTCTAGTGTGAAAGGTTCTTGTTATCCAACCTGTCATTTTTCTTGCAATTATGACGGCTACTTTATTGTCTAACAATAAGTAACATCCATAAGTAAGATATCCATCTTATTATGGATATCTTTGTTGTCATCTCTTTTTTATATAACCGCAATCGGTTCATCTTGTCAGGGAGGGGACGTCCCTACACGCTCACGGCTTGGCTCAAGCAAGCGGGAGTCATCGAGATGACTGCATACTGATGTCTTGATTGATAAAGATTAAGCCACCCAAGAGGTGGCACGGGCATGTGCCACCTCTTGGCCCACCTCAATAGCCCGTAAGTTATATACTGATGTCATGTTACTTTGTCCTATATATTCTTTTACCCCTACACGCCGCCACGACCAGCAATTTCCACGGCTGAGTCGCCAGAGCTTTCCTGGTTGATACCTGGTTGATGGGGTTCTGGGAGTTCTTCTACTCCCCAAGCCCGGCCCGAGGCCATAGGCTTGACTTGTGAGAGTTTGGTCCACCAGGCTGTTGCTTGGAGCGGCTTTCCTCTGACTTCGTGCTGACCCCAGGCACAGTTCATCATCATTCGGGTTCCCAGAATGACTACAAAACTCGGCTTTCTCTTCGTAATATCAATCTGGTAATCAAAGTTTTTCAAGTTTAGTAGCTAGTTTCCTAACCTAACCTTAACCTAACCTTAACCTAACCTAACCTAACCTAACCTAACCTTAACCTAACCTTAACCTAACCTAACCTAACCTTAACCTAACCTTAACCTAACCTTACCTTAACTTTAACCTAACCTAACCTTAACTTTAACCTAACCTAACCTTAACCTAACCTAACCTTAACCTAACCTAACCTAACCTTAACCTAACCTAACCTAACCTAACCTAACCTAACCTAACCTTCCCTACCCACACGACCAGCGTCACCAGTGGACTCCCTTGCTCCACACAGCTAGACGGTCATACCAAGAACAAAAGGAGCCAGCGAGTTAACTAATACAACATTACAACAACTTTTCCACTTTGCATTTGAGCGGGTCTTGCGCTCGCCATATTAGCCCTCTCGCTACCTCACTTGGCAGTCGGGGAAAAACGATTATGGTTAGTGTCCTGGGGAGGGCGGTAATGTTGTTAGTCATCCCCCTGGACGCCTCGCAACCCGGGCCCAAGGAGCCACGATGGCAATTATATTAGTGCTGGCATATGTGAATAGCACAGTCATGGGAGGGAGGGAGGGAGGGAGGGAGGGAGGGAGAGAGAGAGAGAGAGAGAGAGAGAGAGAGAGAGAGAGAGAGAGAGAGTGAGTGTGTTTGTGTGTGTGTTCACCTAGTGTGTGTGTGTGTGTGTGTGTGTGTGTGTGTGTGTGTGTGTGTGTGTGTGTGTGTGTGTACACACGACATATCCACAACATACTGCCGCAGATACAACTAGCCAGAGAGAGAGAACTTACAGAGTCCACATACTGAGCCTGGGGCCCAAGCACCCAAGCTTGGGCCTGAGCGTGGGTGCTCGGCCAAAGTGACTGAGAAAGGGTCCTCCTCGGGGAACAAAACACATCCCTCCAGCGCCAGAGGAGAAAAGAACTTGATGAGGAGTTTTCTCATTAGAAGGTCCGCAGGCAGCGGAGGAAAAGGCGCTCTCCCTAGACTCCCAGAATTTCCCCAACATTCTCCTGATTATTTTTCCCCTCCATCTTATTCCCCCCCCCCCCCACCACCCCCAACCAGCCAAGCAGATATTCCCCCCCCCCTCCACCCCCTATTCCTGACTTGCTCAATATCTCTGTATGAAAATAATAGGGTAGTGATAGGTCACATAGGTACATGAGTACCATAAACTACATGAAGGGTTACTGTGTCTGTATGAAGAGTCACTCAGATCTCCCACAGCGCAGGATGCCTCGTGGTACAGGATGGGGGGGGGGGGGTATGTCTGTTAACATACACTAGGAAAACTTTCCTTGTATAAAAAAAGGGTACCTTTATGAACCCGACCCGGCCGGTTTCAACAGAGCTCCAAGTACCTCATACTGGCAGATCTAGGGTGTTGCAGAGCTCTAGGTACCTCATACTGGCAGATCTAGGGTGTTGCAGAGCTCTAGGTACCTCATACTGGCAGATCTAGGGTGTTGTAGAGCTCCAGGTACCTCATACTGGCAGGCCTAGGGTGTTGCAGAGCTCTAGGTACCTCATACTGGCAAGTCTAGGGTGTTGCAGAGCTCTAGGTACCTTATACTGGCAGGTCTATGGTGTTGCAAAGTTCTAGGTACCTCATACTGGCAGGTCTAGGGTGTTGCAGAGCTCTAGGTACCTCATACTGGCAGGTCTAGGGTGTTGCAGAGCTCTAGGTACCTCATACTGGCAGATCTAGGGTGTTGTAGAGCTCTAGGTACCTCATACTGGCAGATCTAGGGTGTTGCAGAGCTCTAGGTACCTCATACTGGCAGATCTAGGGTGTTGCAGAGCTCTAGGTACCTCATACTGGCAGGTCTAGGGTGTTGCAAAGCTCTAGGTACCTCATACTGGCAGATCTAGGGTGTTGCAAAGCTCTAGGTACCTCACACTGCATACTGCAATGCTCTCTTCAGTCATGTTTGGGCACTCTAAATCATCCTATAGATTGGTCCCCTTCTAAAATAATCTTCCCCGACTCGACTCTACAGAGACGCCGTCTTATTGACTCGACATACCCAACATGAACCTGAGTCCTGGCTTTGTTGCTGTTGACTCTTTCCCTCTTCAGCACGCTGGACTTGTGATCCTGTGGTCCTGGGTCCGATCCCAGGCACCGGCGAGAAACAATGGGCAGAGTTTCTTTCACCCTATGCCCCTGTTACCTAGCAGTAAAATAGGTACCTGGGTGTTAGTCAGCTGTCACGGGCTGCTTCCTGGGGGTGGAGGCCTGGTCGAGGACCGGGCCGCGGGGACACTAAAATCCCCGAAATCATCTCAAGATAACCTCAAGATATTCCCTTTCACAGTACATACGCAAATGCTCCAACCTTCTAAACAAACGTGATCTCACTTGAGCTTTGCCTCTCTGAGCTCCTTTCTGTCTCTCGTTACTAGATTTGTTCTAAAAAAAAATTAAAGAAAAACTGACAAGAAGCCAAATGGCGAAGAAGGGGAAAGAGAAGTATCAGGAGAAAGTGCCAAGCCACAGCGAGTCGTAATGGCTTGGCGCTTTCTCCTGATACTTCCTTTCCCCTTCTTACAGGTTATTTTTAATCTTTTTGTTTTTATAACTGTAATTTTGCCCTTTTTTCCTATTCTTCTTCCGTTTTCCTTCCCTTCTAAACCTTCTTTTTACTTCACCTGACTGTCTTTATTCTTAAATTTTCTCTTATTCTTACTTCTTTTTATCTTATTATCTTTTCTCTTATTCTTTCCTTTCATCTTATTATTTTCATGTTTCTCGTTCGTCCTCTCCACCTTTCATCTCACTCCCATTCCTTATATTGTCTCTCTCTTCCACTCTCTTTCGGTTGACGGGCTAGTCATGCCCGTGCCACCTTTTGGGTAGCTGAATCTTCATCAATCAATCACTCTCTTTCCATTCCACGACCTGATAATGGGCCACAAAAGGCCAAAAACGCCGTCGTTTCTCCCTTTTATGATGTGTGGTTCAGTCATCATATTTTCAGCCCCAGTCATCATATTTTCAGCCCCAGTCATCATATTTTCAGCCCCAGTCATCATATTTTCAGCCCCAGTCATCATATTTTCAGCCCCAGTCATTATATTTTCAGCCCCAGTCATCATATTTTCAGCCCCAGTCATCATATTTTCAGCCCCAGTCATCATATTTTCAGCCCCAGTCATCATATTTTCAGCCCCTTTAATACGGTTCATCGTCTGCACAGTATAGAATATTTGGGACACAAACACATTATAACGGGATTCAGATAATTGTTGTCCACTTAAAAAAAATGTAATTTGGGAAATGTTATACCCAATGATTCCCAAAACGAAGTTTCTGAGCCACGTAAATACAAGTTGGCTCGAATGTATAAATATACGCTTTATGGACCTCAAACAGTATGAGAAAGGGAGAGGAGAGGAGAGGTTAGAAAGGGAAGAGAGACCAGAGGAAGTAGCTGGAGGCTGGGATAGTCTTGGGTTAGCCTCGGAGGCTGATGTTCCAGGACGCTGGAGGCTGGCGTTCCAGGACGCTGGAGGCTGGCGTTCCAGGACGCTGGAGGCTGGCGTTCCAGGACGCTGGAGGCTGGCGTTCCAGGACGCTGGAGGCTGGGGTAGTCTTGGGTTAGTCTCGGAGGCTAGCGTTCCAGGACGCTGGAGGCTGGGGTAGTCTTGGGTTAGTCTCGGAGGCTAGCGTTCCAGGACGCTGGAGGCTGGGATAGTCTTGGGTTAGTCTCGGAGGCTGGCGTTCCAGGACGCTGGAGGCTGGGGTAGTCTTGGGTTAGCCTCGGAGCTTGAAAGTGTCTCTGGGGCAACAGACTGGAAAATGTACGGTTGCAAAATTTCTTGGATATGAAGGACTGATCCCCGGGGTTTGCAGGATGCCGGCTTATTGAACGAAAAGGATCAGAGACTGAAAAACACGGTGAAGGGAGCCTTTGATATCTTAAAGGAATTTCAGAGACTGGGTATTCCAGGAGTCAGCAATGTCTCCCCGACGATCATCTGAGAAGCAATCACACTGGAGGAGATTCCGTGTTGAGAAAATTGTACACTGTCTGTAGGACCTCGTACCATCTTCAACCGCGTTATTGTGACTTTATATACCTAGTGTGGACAGTCTAATCTGGACAGTTTTCTTGAAGACGTACCGGACCAACTGAGGGTAATGTCAAACACTGCTGACTGAGACTGAACGGGTAGACGTAACTACCTCCACAGTGAACAACCTAGCAGTGAACACTTGAACGCTTATTGGCTTGAACTCTTGTGTGAACACCCTGTTGGCTCGTCAAGGGGTTTCAGATGATTAAAGCGATACACAAAGTGTGAGCACACGACGCGTGTTGGTTCCATGACCCCATCTGACCCCTCACCCCATGTGAGGAGAGAGGGGAACAGGGCCGCGTCTAACACCACACATGGCACGGGTGAGGAAAGCAGGACTTCGGAATGTACGGGAGGAGGAGACGAGGAGCCAGGGAGAGATTGCAGAGGCTGGAGGGTTGGTACCGAGCGTAATGGGTGGAGAATACTGTGTAGGGTGTAGGAGGTCACGCCACAGAAATCGAGAATCCCTTGTCCAGGCCTTAAGCTCTATATTACCTTTTGGTCATATACCTGTTTGATGGGGTTCTGGGAGTTCTTCTACTCCCCCAAGCCCGGCCCGAGGCCAGGCTTGACTTGTGAGAGTTTGGTCCACCAGGCTGTTGCTTGGAGCGGCCCGCAGGCCCACATACCCACCACAGCCTGGTTGGTCCGGCTCTCTCTCTCTCTCCTCCACAGTAAGGTGCGGAGAAGAGATAATGTGACCGACGGTCTTCGTATATCTGTGTAGAGTTACTAATTGCTACACTCAGTGAAGTGGTGGGAACACCTCACTGAATGATCACATTATCGTCTTTCCACAACATAAACTGCGCCACTAATTATATTCTCCTCCTATCTCATTGGGTCTATTAATATCGTAAGCGGTCATACCAATTTACCGCAATGCATATTTTATGGGGAAAATTTAACATTACAATAAATTAATAAATTTTACACCAATACATTAATGTTAGTTAGGAGCAGAGGGGGGGGGGGAGATTGCAATCATATGCGGTCTGATTCATCCAAGAACGGGAGTTGGAAATGAATGGTTGTCGAGGGCACTTACAATATCTAACATAAGACTGGCCAAGGAACTTGTAAGAGATTAACAAGACAATCGATAATTAGAGGCGAAGTTATCCAATGCAGGCTATCTTGAGGTTATCTTGAGATGATTTCGGGGCTTTAGTGTCCCCGCGGCCCGGTCCTCGACCAGGCCTCCATCCCCAGGAAGCAGCCCATGACGGCTGACTAACACCCAGGTACCTATTTTACTGCTAGGTAACAGGGGCATAGGATGAAAGAAACTCTGCCCATTGTTTCTCGCCGGCGCCCGGGATCGAACCCGGGATCACCGGATCACAAGTCCAGCGTGCTGTCCGCTCAGAGTGGAGTCGGAACACCAGTAGAAGTATTAACCAAAATCTGGACAGTTTTCTTCAAGACGTACCGAACCAACGGGGCTGTAATTGATATGTGGGCCTGCGTACCGCTCGAAGCAACAGCCTGGTGGACCAAGTTATCACAAGTCGAGCCTGGCTCCTCGGGCCGGGCATTGGGAGTAGAAGAACTCCCAGAACCCCATCCAGGTACATGCCAACAAATCCACACATTCCAACATATAGAGATTCTTAGACATATAAACATTCTATTGTTAGAGAGGCAAGCAATTTTTTCATCGTTAAATTATCTCTTAATTAGTAGAACTAACTTCCAGACTAATTCCCCAGTGTGACCAACCAAAACAGTGCCACCAGACCACCACAGTGCCACCAGACCACCGCAGTGCCACCAGACCACCACAGTGCCACCAGCCCACCACAGTGCCACCAGCCCACCACAGTGCCACCAGCCCATAACAGTGCCACCAGACCACCACAGTGCCACCAGACCACCACAGTGCCACCAGCCCACCACAGTGCCACCAGCCCACTACAGTGCCACCAGCCCATAACAGTGCCACCAGACCACCACAGTGCCACCAGCCCACTACAGTGCCACCAGGCCACCACAGTGCCACCAGGCCACCACAGTGCCACCAGCCCATAACAGTGCCACCAGACCACCACAGTGCCACCAGACCACCACAGTGCCACCAGACCACCACAGTGCCACCAGGCCACCACAGTGCCACCAGCCCACTACAGTGCCACCAGCCCATAACAGTGCCACCAGCCCATAACAGTGCCACCAGCCCATAACAGTGCCACCAGCCCACCACAGTGCCACCAGCCCACTACAGTGCCACCAGCCCACTACAGTGCCACCAGCCCATAACAGTGCCACCAGACCACTACAGTGCCACCAGCCCATAACAGTGCCACCAGCCCACCACAGTGCCACCAGCCCACTACAGTGCCACCAGCCCATAACAGTGCCACCAGACCACCACAGTGCCACCAGACCACCACAGTGCCACTAGGCCACCACAGTGCCACCAGACCACCACAGTGCCACCAGCCCATTACAGTGCCACCAGCCCATAACAGTGCCACCAGCCCATAATAGTGCCACCAGACCACCACAGTGCCACCAGCCCACCACAGTGCCACCAGCCCACCACAGTGCCACCAGCCCATAACAGTGCCACCAGACCACCACAGTGCCACCAGACCACAGTGCCACCAGGCCACCACAGTGCCACCAGACCACCACAGTGCCACCAGGCCACCACAGTGCCACCAGACCACCACAGTGCCACCAGACAACCACAGTGCCACCAGGCCACCACAGTGCCACCAGACCACCACAGTGCCACCAGGCCACCACAGTGCCACCAGACCACCACAGTGCCACCAGACCACCACAGTGCCACCAGGCCACCACAGTGCCACCAGACCACCACAGTGCCACCAGGCCACCACAGTGCCACCAGACCACCACAGTGCCACCAGACAACCACAGTGCCACCAGCCCACTACAGTGCCACCAGACCACCACAGTGCCACCAGCCCACTACAGTGCCACCACCAGACCACCAAACAACAGGTTCCCCTGGCTTTGAATACTGTCCACATTTCCATTAAATTCCACACCACTTAATTAATTACGAAGCTTCTTGCCAAAGTCATGGAAGAGGCGACGGTGATTACCAGGACACGTGCCCAGGGCCCCCGAGGACACGTGCCCAGGGCCTCCGAGGACACGTGCCCAGGGCCCCCGAGGACACGTGCCTGGTAGGCAAGATTGCAGGATAGCAAGTCCTTAGGGGAGTGGGGAGAGAGTCCAGAGTGTGTCTTATCTGGCATCTGGCCGGCTTGCTCCTTGCTGTGTTCTGCATCTTCAGTGTGAATTTCTTGCCGCCTCCTCCTCTTCCTTGGCTGGAACACTCTTGTCTGAACCCTCGCTGTTTGCAACACTCTCGGGTTCCTCTGAAATCGCCGGGTTCCTTTGAGACCGCCGGGTTCCTTCGAGACCGCCGGGTTCCTCTGAAACCGACGGGTTCCTCTGAAACCACCGGGTTCTTCTGAAACCGACGGGTTCCTCTGAAACCGACGGGTTCCTCTGAAACCACCGGGTTCTTCTGAAACCACCGGGTTCCTCTGAAACCGACGGGTCCCTCTGAAACCACCGGGTTCTTCTGAAACCGCTGAGCCGCCGCCATCACCACCACCGGCCTCCACCACCACCACCACCACCACCACCACCATCATCACCATCATCACCACCACCACCACCACCACCACCACCACCATCACCACCACCACCACCACCATCACCACCACCATCACCACCACCACCATCACCACCACCACCACCACCATCACCACCACCACCACCACCACCATCACCACCACCACCACCATCACCACCACCACCACCACCACCACCACCACCACCACCACCACCATCACCACCACCACCACCATCACCACCACCATCACCACCACCACCACCACCACCACCAGCCATAAAGCTCAAAGATGCATATTTATTCGCACACAAAAATGGATGTTTCCCTCCGTTCTGGGACCCATGTTTACATCCGTTTCTTATTCTATTTGTTTAAACCTATCCCTTTACTGAATATAGCCTCTCCCTCTCTCTCTCCCTCTCCCTCTCTCTCCTATCCATCCCGCCCCTTTCCTACCTCCGTCCTTCCCCTCCCCCCCCCCCTCCCTCCTTCCTATCTCTTAATTTAAACTGGACCCCTGGGGTGGGGAGTGGGGGGTGGGGGGTGAGTTTATTGTACATCATTAGTCACTGTGGGAGAGAACACCCTCCCACATCAGCCAGTGCATCACATACCAACAGCCAGACCCCTCGTTTGGGCCTTGTGCACACACACACACACACACACACACACACACACACACACACACACACACACACATACACACACACACACACACACACACACACACACACACACACACACACACACACCTGGCCGAAGAGCCAGAGTTCAACCCCCGCAAGCACAACTAGGTGAGCACTACCTACATTTCCAATTCTAATACTTTCCTTATTCTGTGAAACATAAACTGGGATGTTTTTTATTGAGTCCTTTGACCAAAATATTAATTACAGTGTGGGTTATATACGTCCAATTAGTAGGATCAATAGAGCTCTGAGAGTAGATGTAATTAATGTCCTGCTTCATGATTTTATTTCTTCAATATATATATATACACGATTCCTCGCTTCGTCTTCATCTTTCTGTTTTTGAGGAGGCGAGTCCCATGACAGTGTCTGGACCACCTGGCTCCACACGTGGCCTATAACAACAACATTCAGAGAACTCACAACAAACACAGCAAACACTGGGAGACAGGGACAGAGCAAACACAACAAACAGGGTTCCACAGGCTGCTCCCTCACACAGTCTCAGGCACACCAGCCACAACCTCTGCTCCTCGCGCGCGAAGGTTACAAAGTCACGGACGGACGTTTGGTTGTAAATTTCACTTATTTTAACAGGGAAAGAACAAATAAACAGGCTCGATAAAGTCGTTCGTTTGTATACCTCTGCTGGACTCCAAGTGCTCTTCCTAACTCCCCCTCCCCCCTTCCAACCACTTGGGGTTGGACGGTAGAGCGACGGTCTCGCTTCATGCAGGTCAGCGTTCAATCCCCTACCGTCCAAGTGGTTGGGAATCATTCCTTTCCCCCGTCCCATCCCAAATCTTAATCCTGACCCCTTCCAAGTGCTATATAGTCGTAATGGCTTGGCGCTTTCCCCTGGAAACTCCCCCTCCCCCCCCCCCGTGGCTCGGGTTAAGACAATGCTTCTCTGCTGACAAGCCGATCAATTTTACGGTTCCACTTTTCTTTCACCCTGATGCCCCTGTTACCTAGCAGTAAATAGGTACCTGGGAGTTAGTCAGCTGTCACGGGCTGCTTCCTGGTGGCGGAGACCTGGTCGAGGACCGGGCCGCGGGGACACTAAACCCCGAAATCATCTCAAGATAACCTTAAGATATACCCCCCTGATAGTATGAAGCATTAACTAACCTGGGTCAACCCCACAAGGTTGCGCAATGTTGGGGGCCTCCAGAATGCAAATATATCATTCGAACATGCATGTTTCATGCCTTGATTTTTTTTTTTATTAACATATTAGGTACATCTGCATTAGTGCAGCTACCCTAGACTATATGAAGTGGAGTACAGTGTGTCAAAAAAGCTAACTAGGTGATGCTAAGAAATCCCCATCACACAGGATGGTTAGTCATACAGAGGCATGTGATAAGCGGTCTGCACTGGCAGACTCCGGATGCATTTTGAGAATATCAACACCACAAGATTGAATAAGGTAGCAGTGGTAATACAAGTCCCCATCTCGCAGGATGGTTAGTCATACAGAGCCATGTGTTTAATAGCCTGCACTGGCAAATTTTGGGTATACTGTGAGGATATCTTCAAGAATACGAGAGTGAATAAAGTAATTGCAAAGCTCCAGGTACCTCATGCCAACTGGTCTGAAAGGTCTAATAACTGGGCATTCAGTGATGTAGTGCGGGAGATCATGCCGTAGCTCCTGCTCACAGAGTTTGCAGCTGGAGTGCTCAGGATTGGGAGACCCGTCACCTGCAGCCACCTGCCACAGGTAACGGTAACCCAACCTGATCCTTGCAACCACTGTGTCGCACAGTCTGGTGGACGTTTTGTGCTGTCCATAGATGTAGGTTTCAGATCTGAACAAATCATAGCTTTTTATACTAGTACTTTCAGGTCGTTGGGAGTCAGTAAGTTCTTTCCTATCAGATCTGAATGTTTGGATCAATACAGTTTTGACAGCAGAGATGGGGATACCTAGATCTAATTCAACTTCAAACTTGTTACACGCTAATTTGGCTGCAATGTCTGTCTCATTATGATGGGTTATATTTATGTGTGAAGGTATCCATACAAAGGAGATTCGAGACCCTTTACTCTGTGCATCAATTAGGTCATTTATAATTGGTAGTATGAGGTTCTTGCTGTCGATCTTCCAAGAGAAGTTTTCGATTGCTTGAAGAGCAGACTTTGAATCGCAGAATATTATTCCTCCTCCAATGTTTTTTAATGTGCTGGTTGCTAAATGTAATGCTGCTAGTTCTGCTTGTGTGGAGGTCAGCCAGTTGTTTAACCTGACACTGACAGTCTTTGTGCAAATATTATTTCTATAAAACCTACATGCCGCTGCAGTCCGTCCAGTAGAAGACTGGACTGAGCCGTCGGTGTAGACACAGTGCTCGTGAGATCTTAGACTCTCGACGGAGGAGGCAATTGTTTCAAGAGTGACAGCTTTGAGTAGAGCAAGATTCTCATTATCTTTCTTGGTGACAGGTGTGTATGATACTTGAATGGTGGGGTACAGATAAAGAGGAATATCAGAGACAGGTAGATTGCACTTAAAAGGAATGTTAAGTTTAATGAGATTGTAAGCATTGTTTCTCAGCCAATTATCATAAAAGGAGTGAGTTGGTATGTCGGCACCAGTCAAAAGGGTGTTAACAGCACTAAATAATTTGTCTCTGAGCAATGCAGGAGATGTAGGATCTCTCATGACTTTAAGGCAAAAGGTAGTGTTAACTTGCATTATTCTCTCTAGTATGGTTGGAAGCTTCAGTTCTTCCCTCATGTTGATGATTCTTGTGCATCTTGGGGCACCAAGAATTATCCTCATGGCCTCATTCTGTACTACTTCAAGTTTGTCCAACACAGAGGAGGGGAAATTAATTAAGTGCAGAGCATTATAATCAACGAGAGATCTAACAAACATCATATAGAATAGTCTAGCATATTTAATATTGATACCAATATTCTTACCAGTAAGTGTTCTCAATGGTTTTAGTCTTTCTTTTAACCTACGGTGTAGATCATTTACAATGTCACTGTTAATACCAACTCCAAGGTATTTGTGCTGCCTACACGTTTCAATGTTGTGGTTGTTGACCTTGAAAGCTATAGGGACATGAGTTTTCTCTTTGGGATGGAGAACTCTAGATTTAGTTATAGAGATAACAAGACCACATTCAATGCTTTTAGCAGCGAATGAATCAAGTAGAGCTTGCAGTCTAGTTTGGGAATTTGCAACAATGCATATATCATCGGCATAACTGATGACGGCTTCGTCAGGTAGTGTGGGAATATCAATTGTTAATTTGTGCATCAGAACATTGAACAGTGTGGGACTTAGCACTCCACCCTGGGGTGTACCCAACTCAAAGGGTGCACAGAGTTTACTTTTGACCTTGAATTTTTTTTTTATTAAGTTATGAGGTACATCTGCGTTAGTGCAGCTACCCTAGACTATATGAAGTGGAGTACAGTGTGTCAAAAAAGCTAACTAGGTGATGCTATAAAATCCCCATCACACAGGATGGTTAGTCATACAGAGGCATGTGATAAGCGGTCTGCACTGGCAGACTCCGGATGCATTTGCCCTTGAATATTACTAAAAAATCGTGAAACTCTATGGACTCGGCAACCCACATTCTACTTCTACAGACTTCGTAGGGAGGTCACCATGGGAACTGCTTCCCCTTAAAGAGGGGCAATGAACCCATGCGTCCTGGTCTCATCAGGCTCATTTCCGTGTGCAGATTTGGAACCGGTGAACAAATCCACAAAGGCCGTGACGAGGATTCGAACCTGAGGAACCTGACCTGGGAGGAGCATCCCAGACGCTGCCTTAATCGACTGAGCTACGACAGGGTTAAAAGGGCCTGTCATAGCCCTTGTGGATTTGTTCATTTGATGCATCACGTTAGTGTGATCTCTGTGTATAGTGTGTCTGGAACAGGTCCTTCTAATATTTGTTTTATAATTGCAAGTTATTATGTATCTCTCGCTCAAGAGAATACAGATATTTTACTGAGTGGAGGCAGTAAAAGATCTCTGCACGTTCTCCAGGTCAGCAATTTCTTGAGCTTTGGATGGGGCTGTTAGTGGGCAACAATATTCCATCCTCTAATAGAGAGAGAAAAACTAATGTCTTAATAAGTACCATCAAAGGTCTGGCATCTCTTGTTTGAAAGGTTCTTCTTATTGTAATTGAAAAATCTTTAATTTAAAATTGTAATTTAAAAATAAATTAAGATTTGTTTAAAATCTTCTTATTAATTTTTGTTCCTGTAATTTTTCTTGATGCTGTGATGGCTACTTTATCCTATTCTTTAAAATTAAGGTCTTAGGATATGATTACACCCAAGTCTCATATACGTTATGTTTCAATAGTGTCATTCCACTGTGTTTATATATGTGGTTTCCGTTTTAATATTTTTTTCAAAATAGTGCAGGAGCTGGAACTTATACTTATTACTCACGATGTTTTCCGTGACCCATTGCTAAACCTGCTGAACATCAGTATGGAGGTTTGTCGTGTCCTCTGTATTAACCTGCTTCATACCTGCTTGAAGGGGTTCTGGGAGTTCTTCTACTCCCCAAGCCCGGCCCGAGGCCAGGTACTGGCATCTAAATACTAGTGTCATCTACAAATGATGATTCAGTACTATAGTTTGCATCTTTGTCTATGTCTGATAAGAGAATGATAAAGTACCGGAGCAAGCACAGTACCCTGGGGGACTGAGCTTTTCACGTGGATGACCCGGATTTGACTTTGTTAGACTATTACACGTTTCGTTTAGAAATTAAAGATCCATCTCCCTTCTGTACTACTACTACATCTCCCTACTACTCCCTACTACTCCCTAGTAGGTCCTCTGGAGCGCATGTTCTGCGCATTAACACCAAAGTCACACTTTCTCGAAAGCTTTCGCGAAATCTGTGTATATTACGTCTGCGTTTTCCGCGTTTTCCATGGCATCTCGGTAATAAATTATTGGTAAACAGGCATATCAGCTGCTCATCTTCAAGCTGTATACACAACAGTGCTTGTAGCAGCAGCACTGAAAACAAGGCTATATAGAGAGCAAGCCAGAGAGAGAGAGAGAGAGAGAGAGAGAGAGAGAGAGAGAGAGAGAGAGAGAGAGAGAGAGAGCGTATCAACAAGGACATATACACCTGGAGAGAGAGAGAGAGAGAGAGAGAGAGAGAGCGTATCAACAAGGACATATACACCTGGAGAGAGAGAGAGAGAGAGAGAGAGAGAGAGAGAGAGAGAGAGAGAGAGAGAGAGAGAGAGAGAGAGAGAGAGAGAGAGAGAGAGAGAGAGAGAGAGAGAGACGGGGGGGGGGGCCTGCCTGATACCTGCTTGATGGGGATCTGGGAGTTCTTCTACTCCCCAAGTCTGGTGACGCGTGGATGAGCCGAGACGCTGAAGTTCACCACAACAGCGGCGCTCCAAAATGACCAGTAAATACATCGCCTGTAGACCAGAAGCAGCGTAGAGAGCTACTGTGATACAGGATCTGGAGGGGTCTGGAACAGATGCGAGGCGGTAAACCAAGGAATGGAGATATGGTCTGGAAAGCTCACCTATAGACACCAGGAATCTCTGGAAAGCTCTCTCTGGCACCATAGATCTCTGGAAAGTTCTCTCTGGCACCATAGATCTCTGGAAAGCTCTCCGTGGCACCATAGATCTCTGGAAAGCTCTCCGTGGCACCGTAGATCTCTGGAAAGCTCTCCGTGGCGCCATAGATCTCTGGAAAGCTCTCCCAGACTCAGATCTCTGGAAAGCTCTCCCAGACTCAGATCTCTGGAAAGCTCCCCCTGGCACCGTAGATGTCTGGAAAGCTCTCCCAGACTCAGATCTCTGGAAAGCTCTCCCTGGCACCGTAGATCTCTGGAAAGCTCTCCCTGGCGCCATAGATCTCTGGAAAGCTCTCCCAGACTCAGGAGATCTCTGGAAAGCTCTCCCAGACACCAGAGATCTCTGGAAAGCTCTCCATGGCACCGTAGATCTCTGGAAAGCTCTCCCAGACACCAGAGATCTCTGGAAAGCCTCTGGAAACATATTATTTCACATTTAGAAGGGTTCAGGGTGAGGCCTAAAACTGCACCTTGCTCCTGGCATCGTAGATCTCTGGAAAGCTCTTCCAGACTCAGGAGATCTCTGGAAAGCTCTCCCTAGCGCCGTAGATCTCTGGAAAGCTCTCCCAGACACCAGAGATACACCGAGGATGCGCCACCTTGAAGCAACATGACCACCTGGAGACGCGAGATAATACACTCCACGTCACCCAAGACGCCAAGAGCATCCCCACGGATCTCGCCAACCATCAAAACTTCACAAAAATACATCGGCGCAATTAACAAGTTTCAGCGGAGTGGGATTCTTTGAGTCGTGCTGAGGATTGTCAGCTTAACGTGTCCCACTTTCTGGTGATGGAAAGTTGCCTATCAGGAGAGGCTGGTGGCCCCTGTGGTGGCCCCTGTGGTGGCCCCCTGGTGGCCCCTTGTGGTGGCACCCTGGTGGCCCCTGTGGTGGCCCTTTCGTGGCCCTGTGGAGGCACCCTGGTGGCCCCTGTGGTGGCCCCCTCGTGGCCCCTGTGGTGGCCCCCTGGTGGCCTTGTGGTGGCCCCCTGGTGGCCCTGTGGTGGCACCCCCAACCTCCTCCCCATCTCCACCCTCACCCGAGCATCTTCTACACATTTCCCCTTCAAGATGCACTAATTACCTGGGAATGTCTACAACGCCTCGGGCGTCTTGCTCGCCTCTTCCCTGGGACCTCCATGTTATTAACCCACGGAGGAATATTCCCCAAGATATTAACCCCACGGGGGGAATAATTCCCAAGATATTAACCCCACAGGGAAATAATATTTACTAAATCTTGCTGGAGATCTTGCTCATCAGCTGTCCCCGTGAGACGTCCAGATGATTGACGACTATGGACAGGAAACTATGTTGACAACCCAGTTGGGGGTTGTCGCCTCAGACGTAATTGTAGCCCCCACAACCCAACCCATGAGCCCCAACCCAACTCATGAGCCACAACCCAACCCATGAGTCCCAACCCAACTCATGAGCCCCAACCCAACTCATGAGCCACAACCCAACCCATGAGTCCCAACCCAACTCATGAGCCCCAACCCAACTCATGAGCCACAACCCAACCCATGAGCCCCAACCCAACTCATGAGCCACAACCCAACCCATGAGTCCCAACCCAACTCATGAGCCCCAACCCAACTCATGAGCCACAACCCAACCCATGAGTCCCAACCCAACTCATGAGCCCCAACCCAACTCATGAGCCACAACCCAACCCATGAGCCACACAACCCAACCCATGAGCCACACAACCCAACCCATGAGCCACAACCCAACCCATGAGCCACCACCCAACCCATGACCCCCATGGGCCCCTGTCTATCCGAGCTTAAAACTTTTAATTTGGAAACTTATGTTTAATATCAGAGGAGTAATTAAAAAAAATTATTCACTTGGGAAAATCTACGTTCAAATATAGGCTTGTTAGCATGCAATATATTTTTTATAAAGGTTTGGTCCCCTGTGTTTAGGGGACCATCCTCCACCAGCCAGGGACCATCCTCCAGCAGTCAGGGACCATCCTCCACCTGCCAGGGACCATCCTCCACCAGCCAGGGACCATCCTCCAGCAGTCAGGGACCATCCTCCACCAGCCAGGGACCATCCTCCACCTGTCAGGGACCATCCTCCACCTGTCAGGGACCATCCTTCACCTGTCAGGGACCATCCTCCACCTGCCAGGGACCATCCTCCACCAGCCAGGGACCATCCTCCACCAGCCAGGGACCATCCTCCACCAGCCAGGGACCATCCTCCACCAGCCAGGGACCATCCTCCACCAGCCAGGGACCATCCTCCACCAGCCAGGGACCATCCTCCACCAGCCAGGGACCATCCTTCACCTGTCAGGGACCATCCTCCACCTGCCAGGGACCATCCTCCACCTGCCAGGGACCATCCTCCACCTGCCAGGGACCATCCTCCACCAGCCAGGGACCATCCTCCACCAGCCAGGGACCATCCTCCACCAGCCAGGGACCATCCTCCAACGGTCAATGCAAAATCTGAGAAATTCCTCCAAATGATTTTCGATATTGTCGGTGTTGTTGGTCTCAGGACCGGAAGCCAGCGGCCCTGTCCTTCCCTGTCCCCTCGTCTGTCCCTTCGTCACGGTCCCTGTCCCCTCGTCTGTCCCTTCGTCACGGTCCCTGTCCCCTCGTCTGTCCCTTCGTCATGGTCCCTGTCCCCTCGTCTGTCCCTTCGTCATGGTCCCTGTCCCCTCGTCTGTCCCTTCGTCATGGTCCCTGTCCCCTCGTCTGTCCCTTCGTCACGATCCCTGTCCCCTCGTCCGTCCCTTCGTCACGGTCCCTGTCCCCTCGTCTGTCCCTTCGTCACGGTCCCTGTCCCATCGTCTGTCCCTTCGTCGTGGTCCCTGTCCCATCGTCTGTCCCTTCGTCATGGTCCCTGTCCCCTCGTCTGTCCCTTCGTCACGGTCCCTGTCCCCTCGTCTGTCCCTTCGTCATGGTCCCTGTCCCCTCGTCTGTCCCTTCGTCATGGTCCCTGTCCCATCGTCTGTCCCTTCGTCATGGTCCCTGTCCCATCGTCTGTCCCTTCGTCACGGTCCCTGTCCCCTCGTCTGTCCCTTCGTCACGGTCCCTGTCCCTTCGTCCGTCCCTTCATCACGATCCCTGTCCCCTCGTCCGTCCCTTCGTCACGGTCCCTGTCCCCTCGTCTGTCCCTTCGTGACGGTCCCTGTCCCCTCGTCCGTCCCTTCGTCACGATCCCTGTCCCCTCGTCCGTCCCTTCGTCATGGCCCCCTGTCCCCTCAACCGTCCCTGGCGACACGTCACGGCCCCTGTCCCCTCCCCGTTCCAAGAGGCGACAAGGGCAGGGATGAGACAGGTCACCTTTAAGGAACAATACTCAGGCATTTACCAACCTAAACTCGGCCTCCTCCTCCTCCTTGGTGCCACCACACGTGGCAACACTGTCCTTGGTGCCACCACACGTGGCACCACTGTCCTTGGTGCCACCACACGTGGCAACACTGTCCTTGGTGCCACCACACGTGGCACCACTGTCCTTGGTGGCACCACACGTGGCAACACTGTCCTTGGTGCCACCACACGTGGCAACACTGTCCTTGGTGGCACCACACGTGGCAACACTGTCCTTGGTGCCACCACACGTGGCACCACTGTCCTTGGTGCCACCACACGTGGCAACACTGTCCTTGGTGCCACCACACGTGGCACCACTGTCCATGGTGCCACCACACATGGCACCACTGTCCTTGGTGCCACCACACGTGGCAACACTGTCCTTGGTGCCACCACACGTGGCACCACTGTCCATGGTGCCACCACACGTGGCACCACTGTCCTTGGTGCCACCACACGTGGCACCGCTTCTCCTCCCCCCCCCCGCCTCCCCGAACACACACACACACACACACACACACACACACACACACACACACACACACACACACACACACACACGCACACACCTCGTAGGGGCCTCGTAGCCTGGTGGATAGCGCGCAGGACTCGTAATTCTGTGGCGCGGGTTCGATTCCCGCACGAGGCAGAAACAAATGGGCAAAGTTTCTTTCACCCTAAGTGCCCCTGTTACCTAGCAGTAAATAGGTACCTGGGAGTTAGTCAGCTGTCACGGGCTGTTTCCTGGGGTGTGTGTGTGTGGTGTGTGGAAAAAAAAAAGTAGTTAGTAAACAGTTGATTGACAGTTGAGAGGCGGGCCGAAAGAGCAAAGCTCAACCCCCGCAAAAACACAACTAGTAAACACAACTAGTAAACACACACACACTCACACACACAAAAAAAATGGTCCAACAAATGGCTACTAAAGTTCAACCTGAGTAAATGCAAGGTAATGAAACTAGGCGGTGGAAACAAGAGGCCAGAAACAGGATATAGAATGGGAGATGAAGTACTTAATGAAACGGACAGAGAGAAAGATCTAGGAGTTGATATCACACCAAACCTGAAGTCTCCTGAAGCCCACATAAAAAGAATAACGTCTGCGGCGTATGCAAGGCTGGCTAACATCAGAACTGCCTTCAGGAACCTGTGTAAGGAATCATTCAGAACCTTGTACACCACATATGTAAGACCAATCCTGGAGTACGCGGCCCCAGCATGGAGCCCGTACCTTGTCAAGCACAAGACGAAGCTGGAAAAAGTTCAGAGGTTTGCCACTAGACTAGTCCCAGAACTAAGAGGCATGAGGTACGAGGAATGGCTGAGTGAACTTCACCTCACGTCGCTGGAAGACAGAAGAGCTCGGAGAGACATGATCACTATCTACAAAATTCACAGAGGAATTGACAGGATGGATAAATATAAACTGTTTAACACAGGTGGTACGCTAACAAGGGGACACAGGTGGAGACTGAGTACCCAAATGAGCCACAGGGACGTTAGAAAGAACTTTTTCAGTGTCAGAGTAATTAACAAGTGGAATGCATTAGGCAGTGATGTGGTGGAGGCTGACTCCATACACAGTTTCAAATGTAGATATGATAGAGCTCAGTAGGCTCAGGAACCTGTACACCAGTTGATTGACATTTGAGAGGCGGGACCAAAGAGCCAAAGCTCAACCCCCGCAAGCACAACTAGTTGAGTACACACACACACACACTCACACACACACACACACACACACACACACACACACACACACACACACACACACACACACACACACACACACACACACACACACACACACACACACACACACACACACACACACACACACACACACACACCAGGCTAACTACTCTCCTGCACGCTACTCGGCAACTGGAAATTCTCACTGACCCTCTCTTTATTTTGCTCCCTGCCCTCTCAGTGGTAATGGGAGGTTCGCTGCCCCTCTCTAGTAGTGACCCATTCGCTGCCCCTCTCCAGTAGTGACCCATTCGCTGCCCCTCTCCAGTAGTGACCCATTCGCTGCCCCTCTCCAGTAGTGACCCATTCGCTGCCCCTCTTTAGTAGTGACCCATTCGCTGCCCCTCTCCAGTAGTGACCCATTCGCTGCCCCTCTCTAGTAATGACCCATTCGCTGCCCCTCTCTAGTAGTGACCCATTCGCTGCCCCTCTCTAGTAGTGACCTGTTTGCTGCTGATGATACAAAAAATCAGCAAGAAAAATACTTCTGCAGAAGACACTGAAACACTACAGGCTTACAGTCATAAAATCTTGGATTGGACAGCACAAAGTAACATAATGTTAAACAGTGATAAATTACAGGTTCTTAGACATGGTAGAGATGATGAAAGACTAAACTCGAGGGTAAAAGAAACGATCAGCCTTACTCATAGAAGGAAAGCAGCATGAAAACGAGCTCTGAGAATTCTGATGTCTGACGACCTGACATTTGGAGAACATAACCGAGCAAATATGGTGTCAGCTAGGAAAATGATTGGATAGATTCTGACAATCTTCAACCTCCAGGGATTATCACCACAATTCACATACTATTCTAATCCCTGGTGCTGTCCCGCCGTGAGTACTGCTCGGTACTCACTTCCCCATTCAGAGCAGGAGAGATTGCTGAATCAGAGGGAGTACAGAGAACATATACAGCACGCATAGACACGATAAAACACCTAAATTATTGAAACCGTCTCAAAGCTCTCAAAATGTCCTCTCTGGAAGGAGACGAGAGAGGTATCAAATAATATATATGCATGGAAGATGCTGGAAGGCCAGGTCCCAACTCTTCACGGTAAAATAACAACATACTGGAGCAAACGATATGGCAACAGATGCAGAATAGAGCTAGTGAGGAGTAAGAAGTGCCATAGTCATAGTGAGAGAACACTGAATGAACATCAGAGGCCCAAGGGTTTTCAACAGCCTTCCAGCAACCATAAGAAATATTGTCGGAACAAAAGTGGAATTCTACAAGAAAAGAATTGGCACGTTCCGGCAATAAGTACTGGACCAACCAGGTAGTAGTGGATACGTGGGCCTGCGGGCCGCTCGAAGCAACAGTCTGTTGGACCAAGCTATCACCAGCCAGGCCGGGAGGTAGGACTTCGAGAACCCTCTCCAAATATGATCCAAGTATGCAGGCGATGAGTCACAATAACGTGACTAAAGTATGTTGACCAGACCACACACTAGAAGGTGAAGGGACGACGACGTTTCGGTCCGTCCTGGACCATGCTCAAGTCGATTGTTGAAAAATTAAGACAATCGACTTGAGAATGGTCCAGGACAGACCGAAACGTCGTCGTCCCTTCACCTTCTAGTGTGTGGTGTGGTCAACATGATCCAAGTATGATCCAGTGCTATGAGAGCGCTCGCCAGGAGAGCCTTCATGACAAATAACTTCTGCATTCTTGAAGGCTTAAGGTGAATGTTTACCTTTGGCCTGTTTCCAGAGTTCTACTCCTTCAACCAAATTTTCAATGGTGATAATTTGGTAAGTCTGTGGCCTGGTTGACCGGACCACCAACCAGGAGGTCTGGCCTGAGACCAGGCCAAGGAGAGACAGACCCTGGACACCACCGCCTTGGAAACCTCAAGATGTCTTCAAGGTTGGAAGCGTTCCCGAGGCCCCTCAAAGCCTTGGAATTCTTCAACCTTCCTAGGAGGGAAATTTTTATATATTTACTTGAGATAAAAATTGTGTTATGGGTCGGCTGTCACAGTTAGGAGTGGAAGGGGCGCTCTTCACAAAGATGTGTACACACACTGCACAGGTGTACATGTACACAATGTACAGGTGTAACTGTACACACACTACACAGGTGTACAGGTGTATATGTACACACACACTGCACAGGTGTACCTGTACACACACTACACAGGTGCACAGGTGTATATGTACACACACACTGCACAGGTGTACCTGTACACACACTGCGCAGGTGTACCTGTACACACACTGCACAGGTGCACGTGTACACCCCGGGCTCTCCATTTGACTCCCAGTAAAAATGCAACTGTTTAGCCGAACTAGAAAGTTACGCCCCTTAGTAACCTGTCTAAACCAACGGCCAGAAATCGTCGACATTACGCTGCTGTAACTTTAATAATACGCGGCATTTTTTTAAACGACTAAATTCTTATAAGAATACCACGTATCAAGTGTGAGGACAGGTTGGCGCAAGGCCAGTATATTATATTCATAGAGACCCGACGATATCGGGTATCTAGGCGGCGCCCCGTTCTCACCAACCATGATATCGTACCTGAATTTACCTGGATTTACTAGAGTGGCCATCATTTCTGGCGGCCTTGGCGAGGTGGGCGTTCCCAATGGGTGAAAACATATTTTCTGTCCTACAGTGTGTGGATTGTTGAGCTTGAAGCATATGTTTGTCCTGGTCTGCGTTTTAAAAAACTGTAAAAGGCGCCAGGCCTTTTACAGTGGCATGGATTAATATCTTTAAATTTGTTCATGATCCCCCTCCCCCCCCCCCGCCTACGTGGGGTGGGGGGGGGGGTATGAATCCTCACCACGCACGCCTATTGATAATCCACTGAACAATGCGCATGCGTTCATTAACAGCCAACCTACCCATTGGGCTGGACGGTAGAGCAACGGTCTCGCTTCATGCGGGTCGGCGTTCAATCCCCGACCGTTCAAGTGGTTGGGTTCCATTCCTTCCCCTCCGTTCCATTCCAGCCACTTTGACTAGACGGTAGAGCGATGATCTACTTGTTTGCTACCTGGTTGATGGGATTCTGAGAGTTCTTCTACTCCCCAAGCCCGGCCCGAGGCCAGGCTTGACTTGTGAGAGCTTGGTCCACCAGGCTGTTGCTTGGAGCGGCCCGCAGGTCCACATACCCACCGCAGCCCGGTTGGTCCGGCACTCCTTGGAAAAAACTATCTAGTTTTCTCTTGAAGATGTCCACGGTTGTTCCGGCAATATTTCTTATGCTCGCTGGGAGGGTGTTGAACAACCGCGGACCTCTGATGTTTATACAGTGTTCTCTGATTGTGCCTATGGCACCTCTGCTCTTCACTGGTTCTATTCTGCATTTTCTTCCATATCGTTCACTCCAGTATGTTGTTATTTTACTGTGCAGATTTGGGACCTGGCCCTCCGTTATTTTCCACGTGTATATTATTTGATATCTCTCTCGTCTCCTTTCTAGAGAGTACATTTGGAGAGCTTTGAGACGATCCCAATAATTTAGGTGCTTTATCGCATCTATGTAAGGCGTATATGTTTTCTGTATTCCCTCTATTTCAGCAATCTCTCCTGCTCTGAAGGGGAAAGTGAGTACCGAGCAGTACTCAAGACGGGACAACACAAGTGATTTGTATAGTACAACCATTGTGATGGGATCCCTGGATTTGAAAGTTCTCGTAATCCATCCTATCATTTTTCTGGCTGATGCAATATTTGCTTGGTCATGCTTCCTAAACGTTAGGTCGTCGGACATCATTATTCCCAAATCCTTGATATGCTACTTTCCTACTATGGGCAGATTTGATAATGTTTTGTAAGCTGTATTATGTTTAAGATCCTCATTTTTACCGTACCTGAGTACCTGGAATTTATCACTGTTAAACATCATGTAATTTTCTGCTGCCCAGTCGAAAACTTTATTAATATCTGCTTGTAGTTTTTCAATGTCTTCAACAGAGGTAATTTTCATGCTGATTTTTGCGTCATCTGCAAAGGATGACACTGGAGTCCAGTGATACTGGAGTACGGATGATGATGATACCAGATGGTACTGTGGAGTAGAGATGGTCCTAGACAGTCTCAACACGGCTGCGAGGAGTTATCATAGGCTCAACAAAGATATCATGAGTCAGCTTGAATGAGACACAGGTGCGTCACACAGCTTGAATGAGACACAGATGAGACACACAGCTTGAGTGAGACACAGATGAGACACACAGCTTGAGTGAGACACAGGTGCGACACACAGCTTGAGTGAGACACAGATGCGACACACAGCTTGAGTGAGACACAGGTGCGCCACACAGCTTGAGTGAGACACAGGTGCGACACACAGCTTGAGTGAGACACAGATGCGACACACAGCTTGAGTGAGACACAGGTGCGCCACACAGCTTGAGTGAGACACAGGTGCAACCACAGCTTCTCTAATCAAGGCTCCGCCCTAAACATCTCCCCGATATCACTTCCTCAATATATGTCTCCAGATGAGACTTGGTTAATAACGGCACCTGTGGGGGAGAAGTCTGGATAATGGAAGCTATTGCTCCCATACTCATCTGTTTTATGATATGAGTTTCCAGGCCGGTATTCTGGGTGCATGGAATGGCTGGGTGACGGGAGATGTGTGTGTGTGTGTGTGTGTGTGTGTGTGTGTGTGTGTGTGTGTGTGTGTGTGTGTGTGTGTGTGTGTGTGTGTGTGTGTGTGTGTACTTGTATGTAGGTATAGGTGTTATGTAAGCCAGGGTATGTGTAGGTATGGGTGTATATGTGAAGGTCTAAGAGTGTAGTGTTCAGGAGGTCGACTAGGGCGAACGACCGAGGTGTATCAGGTAAGTTTAAAGGCGACAGTACCTGTGGTGCTCTCTCTCTCTCCCTCCATCCCTACCCTTCCCTCCCTCCTTTCCTACCCCTCCCTCCCTCCCTCCCTCTATCCCTGCCTCCCTCCCTCCCTCTATCCCTACCTCTCCTTCCTTAACTTCACACACTCTTCCTCCCACATTCCCTCCCTCTCCTGTCGTCCCGGCCCGTCTATGATGCCAGCTCTCCACATCAGTGGTTCCAAACCCTTTACGCTAAATTAAAGTTTGTTTTCGCATAGTGTCTTTATTACTGGCACTCTGCCATTACATGTAAGGGTAGTACCTGCCAGGCATCTCTCGGTGTTCAAGAGATAACTCGATAAACACCTCCAAAGAATACCTGATCAACCAGGCTGTGAGTCATGCGTCAGGCTGTGAGCCGCCGCGTCCAATAGCCTAGTTGACCAGACGACCAACCAGGAGGCCTGGTCAGAGACCGGGCCTGATTCGCAAGGTGGCCATGGGCCCCTACACTCGGTATTAACTCGGTATTAACAAATTTTAACAATCTATGAGATAACTCCACTAACTGCTTACACCCCCTCTGCTATCATAACCTGTACACTGCTTACAGCTGAGAGGCGGGCCCAATGAGCCAGCGCACAACCACCCGCAAGCACAACTACGTGAGTACAACAAGGTGAGTACTGCCTCAACTTATGGCCCCCTAGATACTCAAAAAAGGTCTCCCAGGGGGCCATGGCCCCCAGTTTGGGAACCAGAACTCTGGACCTTTCCCCCAGTGCCACCATTCACAACCTTCCCACAGTGCCACCAATCACGACCCTCCAACAGTGCCAGTAGAATGAGATAAAACAGTCAGCCCCAATCACAAATTATAACTCTACATGTAGCTAGAGTAACTTGAGAACCATTTGTTATAGGCCAAGTCGGGGGGCCCAGGAGCTGACGCTTGTGCTGCAAATACCCACACATAGGTCAATACAGATACACTGATATTCTTAAGTGATTGACTTTAGTGATAGGAGAAATGTTGCCGGCCTGAGCGAGGGGGTAATTTTTCACAGGTGGCACGGTGCCCCGTCAAGCAGGTGGCGCCCGTCAATTTCCTGTCTGTTGTCCACAAAACTGTCTATTTTATCGTGTCGAAGCCTCCTCCTCTTACTTAGGACGCATCACCACCTGCTTCACGCTTGCCCTCCACCTCTCACTGGCTTATATATATGTTCCGGCAATATTTCTTATGCTCGCTGGGAGGGTGATATTACACAACCAAGCCTTGGTTGTCAGCGCAGACCGCCCAAGCTGTCAAGCAGAGTGCAAGCCTCATTGTTCAGAGACGTATAATGCTCTCGACTCTCAACAGAAATAAACTAAAGTGTAATGTCACCGCATTATCTCTCGTGGTGATTTTAGCGATCACAGGATCCATCCTGTCATTTCCCTTGACGACACGATAACTGCTGTCTTGTTATCCGCAGGGAAGATCTTAAGTGCACTATGTGCTCTCTTTAAGACAACAACTTCAAAGTTTCAGTTTCTTCCCCCCTTAAAGCGACACACAAATAATATCCCGCC